>NC_090902.1:15527319-15694819 GCF_040956055.1 Brachionichthys hirsutus
GAGCAAGTTCACACACTTTGACAAGACCTTTGATCCAAGAAAGCACCGCATGGAACTCGCCGATGGATCCAGAACTAACAACGCGGCGTTAAAGAGGGGCGACGCGACCGTCACTCTACAGGACACACAAGGAAAGTGGACCACGGTGACACTGAGGGACGCTCTCCTCATCCCATCCTATCCTCAGAGCATCTTCTCAGTGAAGGCGGCCACAACCAACGGAGCAAAGGTGATTTTCAAGAAAGACCAAAATGAACTCATCCATAAAGATGGGACTGTCTTCACTATTGAAGAATACGACAGACTCTACTACTTGAAAACGGTAAATAATGACATTAAATCTTGTGACAAAGCAAACCTAACATGTGATGTAAAGACATGGCATGAACTCTGAGGACATTGTAATGTCAGTGATGTGTTAAAGTTACCAGAAGTTGTGGAGGGAATGAAAATCACAGGAAAGACAAAACTGGAGTGTAATGTGTGTACAGAAGGAAAGTCCACAAACACCAGAAACAGAACATGTGACCCAAAAGCAACCAAACCCCTGAGCTGGTGCACACGGATTTAGCAGGACCCTTAGACCCAGCAGGCGACGGTGGACATCGGTATGCTAAACTGTTCAATGATGATTTTTCAGGAGCCTTGTCAGTCTACTTCCTCAAACACAAAGGTGAAGCCACAATGGCAACAGAAATGTTTGTAGCAGACTGTGCACCTCATGGTGTTCAGTGCATGAGATCAGATAATGGGACGGAATTCACAAGCAGCGCCTTTCAGACGCCTTTAAGAGAAAAAGGGATCAAACATGAAGCTTCTGCGCCGTATTCTCCTCATCAGAATGGCACAGCTGAGAGGCAATGGAGAACTCTGTTTGAAATGGGAAGGTGCATGTTATTGGAAAAGGGACTACCCAAAGAACCGTGTCCTTCTGCCATTCAAAGTGCTGCTCACATCTGCAACAGGTGCTACAATAGCAGAACAAAAGTACACCATATGAGATGGTAACAGGCAGGAGACCAGATCTCTCTAAACTGTGGGTATTTGGATCTGCGTGCTATGCGTACATTCACGATCACAGTAAGCTTGACCCCAGGTGTAAAAAGGCAACATTTGTGGGCTATAGTAAAATAGCATACCTGGTGTATAACCCGAAACAGGAAAGGTGTCGAAGCACAGACTGGTAAAATTGATCAAAAACAACCCGGTTGAACAGACTGAACAACAAACTCAGACAGATGAGTATGAGCCAGAAGTACAAATGTACAACGACAAAGAACCTAATGAAGAAAAAGAAAATGTACTGAACAGGAAACTGTGATTGTCATCATTTGGGTAGATGATTTAATAATCGCTGCCAGCAACTCCGAACTACTTGATGCATTCAAAGAAACAATGAGGTCAAAATTCAACATGAAGGATTTGGAGAAAATATCCTATTTTTTTGGGATACAGTTTGAACAAAAAGAAGGTGAGATCAGGATGAACCAGAAAAGATACATTGAAAGGATGCGTGAACGTTTTGGAATGTCTGAGTGCAAACCCCGATCTACACCTTGTGAGTTCAAAACAGACACGACAATTATGGAAGAAAATGACGAGCATGAGACTGTTAGTCCCAGAGAG
This sequence comes from Brachionichthys hirsutus, assembly GCF_040956055.1. NCBI lineage: Eukaryota > Metazoa > Chordata > Actinopteri > Lophiiformes > Brachionichthyidae > Brachionichthys > Brachionichthys hirsutus. The sequence goes on from NC_090902.1 coordinate 15,528,946, forward strand.
TACCGGGAAATTGTGGGCAGTCTTATTTATGCCATGGCGTGCACAAGAGCAGATATAAGCTGGGTTGTTAGCAGACTTTCCCAAACTCTAGCACAACCAAAAAGGGAAGATTTGGTGACTGCAAAACACGTCCTCAGATATCTAAAAGGCACAACGGACTATGAGTTAGTCTTTAAGAAAAACACTGAAGAACTTAAACTAGTTGCATTTAGCGATGCTGACTGGGCATCTTCAGTACGTGACAGACGCAGTACAACAGGGTACTGTTTTGCTCTCACAAAACAAGGTCCAGTGATTTCTTGGAAGTCAAAGAAACAGCCAACTGTGGCTTTATCAACTTGTGAAGCCGAGTACGTTGCTCTAACATCTACTACACAAGAAAGCATGTACTAACCCAACTACTAAATGGAATGGACAATAAAACGTACACATGTACAACAATATTTGGAGACAATCAAGGAGCAATTGCTCTAACCAAAAATCCAGCGAACAGACAGAGGTCAAAGCATATCGATGTAAAATATCATTTTATTCGAGATGCCATGACAGGGGGAAAGATACATGTCATGTACTCTCCATCAGAAAATATGACAGCAGACATACTGACAAAACCTGTACCAAGAGCAAGAATACTTAAGTTTCATTCCTGGTTCTTTGGAAATGTGTAGATGTATGTAAATAGCATGAGAACAAGGGGGGGTGTTAGATATGTGTTCTCATATGCAGTGTTATTTTCTGTAGTTGCTTATGTGCTTTTATTTTGTACTGCATGAAGCAGCCTTTATGTTGAAGGCCATAATGTTGATAGCCACTTCCGGTCACCTCACTTCCTGTACCCACGCGATTCGTACTGACAGTTGTGATGTTCCCTCCTGAATTGTACGGGTGAAATAAATACGAGGACGAAGAAACGACTTGTCGACATTTATTTCCACCATGGGAGACGAAGCAGAGAATGCTACGAGCGCAACAGTCCCCGTATCCGAGCGGGAAGGTGGACTACGCTTGTGTGGCGACGATAACGTAACCGTGAACCAGGCTGCAAACACTGAAACGTACCCACGACCACGCGCTGAAGAGGGTCCGGCAGCATTATGTGGGGGGAAGAAATCCCCCCAAACAGACCTAGCAGCCGCTAACCAACAAGTCCTTTTAGACAAGCAAGAACGGAGACGGAGGCAAGGAAAAACCTCCCTTTAACAGGCAGAAACCTTGGACAGAACCTAGGCTCATGGTGGACGGCCATCTGTCTGACCGGCTGGGTTGAGAGAGAGAGAGAGAGAGAGAGAGAGAATGGCAGGTCGGAGGAGAGTCAAAAACGAGGAGATGGATAGGAAGTGATAGCAAGACAGAGCAGGAGCAGACAAAAACAAGATGCTAATGCTAGCAATATAAAGCTATAAATGCTAGTGGTGCTATATAAAGCTATAAATGCTAATGCTAGCGATATGGACACCAGCGCTGAGGGACACAGGTCCAGGTTCTGCAGCACCACGGACAGAAGGACCTGAAAGAGAAAGAGGGACAAACAGAGGGAGAGAGAGCACAAGACTACAGGAAGAGAGAGAGATTACTGACATATATTTATAACATGAATAACCAGATAAAGGGGGAGGAGCTCAGTGTGTCATGATGTTAAGCCACCAGTGCTGGCCTATGACAGCATATTGATTATATTGATTACTGCATCGATTAGTTATAAGCTTTGTTAAAAAGGAAAGTCTTTAGTCTACTCTTGAACACAGAGATGGTGTCTGTCTCAGGAACCAACACGGTTTGTGCAATGGGGATTTGGATCAGTGTTCTCAGATCCAATCTCGGCTAGAACCTACGATTTATCGGACAAATGATGACCAAACTATTGTTGAGGATGAACTCCTTAATTTTCTGGCCGTTAAGATGAGAACGATGGCTCAAGAAGAAGTTATTCTTTTAGCGGCTAGTGCGTTTGACTCCGAGTGGATTGAGGCCTCCAAGCGTGTGTTGCTCGAACTCTGCCCGGATACTAAACAGCGGCAAGTGGCTCACAAAGGCCCCCAAAAGGAGGCAAACAACATCAAGAGTTGTTGAAAGGTTTTGAACGAGTGCGGGGAAAACATCCCTCGTTTTGTTTCCCACAACTTGGACGATCTGCCGCCGGTGTCCTTCAACAACCTGGACGTCTCGAACCTGCTGGGAAAAATAGAGCGTCTGCATGGTGAGGTTTGTGCGCTACGGCGAACCGCACAACTTCAAGCCGGTATCAGCGAGGGGCTACGGGATGTGACGACTTCACTTCACGCCAGAGTTGCTACGCTGGAGTCCCGGGCAGAGGAGAGGGAGCCAGGCCCGTATACGAGCATTGCTATCCAGGCTGCTAGCAAGAGTGCACCGGGGGGTGCACCGGTGGACGACCTGGCTGGAGGGGAAGGCGGGGCTTCCCCTCCAGCCAGGCTTGAAGTCTATTCCTGGGGATGGGCACAGCGACGCCACCGCTACCTCCTCCCTTTGCCGGGGGCCGGCTGGGGAAACAGAGGTTAACTCTCCGAAATGGACGGAGGTTGTGAAACACCGTCCGAGGAAACGCGCTGCTTGGCCGGCTGCCGCTCCCAAACCGCGTGCTGCGCCCGAACAAAGGACGATCAAGCCTATTGTTGGCACAGGGGCGCAGGGAGATATCAAAGTGGTCCGGACGAAGATGGTGACTGTTTTTGCCACTATATTCTCCCCGGATCTCGATGCAGTCACGTTATCGGCCTATCTTGGAGCTAAGCTAGGACGCAAGGTTAACTGTGAGCGTCTAGCTACTTTTGGCACTCGGTACAGCTCGTTCAAAGTGGGTGCGGAGTGTAACGAAGTAGCAGAGATGTACACGCCCGATCTCTGGCCTGAGGGCTCGGTGATTAGGTGCTACTATAAGCCACGTAAAGCGGGCGTGGTGGCGGCTAAACCAGCACCGTATCAGCCTGCTAGCGGTGTAAATGCGCGCGGCGAAACCACGGCTAACTAGCTATGCTAGTCGGCTCATATAACTGTCACGGGCTGCATCTTGGGGGGCAGCGATGGGGACAAAGCGCGCCGCGTAACGGTGGATAAATTGTTGTTGGAATGCGACATTCTCTGCCTGCAAGAGACTCTCCTCTCTAAACAGGACCTGGGCCTCCTGAACGCTTTTAATGCTGATGGAATTGGTGAATCAACTACTGACCTGAGTCTGTGCGTAATGAGGGGGAGACTAGCAGGACGTGTTGCTATCCTCTGGACTCAGTGCTCAGTGCCATTCGGCTAGATGTAGACTGGGCTATTGCTGTGAAGTATGAGTCTAATGGCAAGGAGTGCATGGTTCTTAATGTGTACATGCCGTACGACTATCTAAACAAAGTCGCTTTCATTCACTCTTTTGTGCAGGGTAATCCCTGTACTTCTATCTATGTGGTCGGTGACTGGAACGCTGACCTGTCAGATAAGAGCTCCATGTTTGCCAAACACATGGTACACTTCTGTGAGGATAGTGAGCTCATCGTCTCCAGCCCAGTTTCACTTATATTAGTGAAGCCTGGCACACAACATCTTGGTTGATCACTGTGTGACCACGGCTGATGCTCATGACAACATCCGCTCCATGGAGGTTAAGTATGACGCATCCCTGAGTGACCATGTTCCTTATGTTTTTTTTGTTGAGGCTGATAGTCTGCCTGAGCTGATCAGAGAGAACAAGGGCAGGGCTGGACATAAGGTCGAAGCTCTCTGATGATGATGTTTTGTGTTACTATGGGAGAACTGATGCACTGCTGAACAAGGTACTCTTGCCATGTGATGCTGTTGTATGTTCTGATCCAAACTGTGAAGATGGAGTCCACTACAGTAATCTTTGTGTCATGTATGATGCTATAGTAGATAGCTTATGTACGGCTGGCAGCACCTTAGCTAACTACAGGTCTCACGGTAAAACAGGCAAACCAGGCCGGCACAAACATGTAGCTCCTCACCTTGCTGCAGCCAGGGACGCTCACAGAGAGTGGCTTCAGGCAGGCAGGCCCAGGCAGGGGCCTGTTCTGGACCATAGAAAACTGACTCATGCCAGGTACAAATCGGCCATTTGTTATATCACCAGGCAGGAACGACTGATGAGGGCTGACTCTTTGGCTGAGAAGCTTCTCAGCTGTAATGTAACTGGGTTCTGGAAGGAGGTGAAGTCCTTGAATCGGGGAAGTGTGGCCCTGCCATGTTCTGTTGAGGGAGTCACTGGATCGGATAATATAGCTGAGCTGTGGAGGCAGCACTACTCTGCAAAACTATGTTTTACAGGTTATTGTCGCCTGGGCTGCTGCCGAACTCCATGTTGCATGTTACCTTGGTGCCGGTGATTAAGGATAAGACAGGCAAGGTCGGGAGCCTGGATAACTACCGGCCGATTGCTCTTGCTAGTGTACTTTCTAAGGTTTTAGAAAAAATCTTATTAATTCACTTTATCTATTTATCTATCTATCTATCTATCTATCTATCTATCTATCTATCTATCTATCATTTATCTATCTATCTATCTTTAATTTATCTATATATCATACATCTATCATCTATCTATCTATTATGTGCATTTATAACCCTCATCTGATCATCCCCGGACTGCATTTCTGCTTCCCTGCTCAAATACATTTGCTGCTTCTTGTTTATGCATTTTCACGTAGAACTGCTAGTAAAATGTATTTTTTTGGACACGAGGACGTGAATACAGCTGGCTGATCCAACCAGATGGTTTGATATAAAGCATCCGCACTTGAGCTCACACACAGGAAATGTTCCGTTCAGCCACTTGGCGGCATTTTCCCGCTGTTCCCTCATCGTAGCGTTTGGATGCCCGTATACAACTGTTTACACTTTCAGACCGTGCTGCACATATACATAAATGCATATGTACATACATATATAAAGACATATTCACACACTAATAATATTAATTAACGATAATAACTCAAATAATAAATAATAGCCATAATGCACTACCTGCAATTTACATGAGCGAAAAGGAGTAGGAAGAAGTATGTACTTATTTAATCCTACCCCTTCTAAAGGATTTTTATTCTTAAAATCCAGAATATTAAAATCGTCCGACATGGTCAAGTTGAACGCTGCGCTGCTTTTTATACAAAGCTGACAAAAAAAATGTATTGCCATGTAATATTCAAAATCTATTTTGTAAAAATGAAAGTCAGTACAATCTCAGAGAAGGTGGCAACTTTAGAGTCCAGCTGGTGTATTTCAGTTTGTGGGGGGGTCCGACTGTGGAATGGATTAAGGACCCACATTCAAAAGGGCAGAAACATCAGCACGTTTAGAAACAATGATAAAGAATGTCTGTTGTCACAGTATAAGAACGAGGAAAAACAGTGACACATTTATTGTCTCAATGTACAGCATTGAGAGAGTCGAAACTGTGTTGCTCTACAACAGGAGTCGGGAACCTATGGCTCTCGAGCCATATATGGCTCTTTTGATGATCGCATATGAAAAAAAAAAGATTTTGCTTTCATGGCTCTCTTAGTCAAAAAGGTTCCCGACCCCTGCTCTACAACCTCTTGGTGCTAAAAGAGGGGGTGGGGTGGATCTAACTGTTCATGGTGGTATCTTGTGTAAATAACTGTAAGTAGATATTGAGAAGTGTCGTGATGGACCTGGAGCGGAGCTTTATTGTGATCGTGGTGACTCGTCACTTTTTAGTGAGGATCATGCATCAGTGGCTTGGCGGCTTTTGTGCAGTGCTGGTCCAACGTGTTGTCGGTCTGCTGCATTTGGGAGAGGCTGTGGCCGTTGCATTATGGGTCCTTGCGGGCGGAGTCACTGTTCATGGCTCCTGTGCAATAATGAAAGTGTGATGGTGACAGGGATGGGAGCATATATGTGTATAGAAAGGCTTTTAAAGGAGGAAGGAGCACTTGTAAGGAGATTGGATTTTACATCCCATTCCATAAAAATGGAAGTCACAAACTTGTCCAAAAAAGCTGATTCTGATTTTCATGTTTCGGTTGTTTTGAAATAAACAGTGGACGACTGAATATATATTTTACTTTTGTCTGTTAGTGAGTTCTGACTCAGTGATTCGTACGTGCTGCAGGGAGGGAGGGGTGAACGACTCATCGAAAGATTCTCTTGTGTTGTGAGCGGAGCTGAGTTGATGTTAGCTTGTAACGAGTGTTTCTCCGTTCACAACTCATAGCAGGGGACAGTGACTTCAAAATAAGAGTCCATCGTCACCGCTATTTAATCAATATTTAACCGTAGCAAGCTGACGTAAATAACATAAATGATTACACTATACACTATATGTTATCTGTTTTAATGCAATACTTGTGCACAGTTCAAATTATTTAATGAAACTAAAAATCCACTGACTGACACCATGTATTATGCCAGTTTTGAGCATAAATGTAGACAAGTAGATAAAAAAAGATATCATGTGACCAGCACGGACCAATCACAAAAGGGCTCAATATCAAAGCTGCAAATCCAAAACAGACATTAAAAGAGACATTTGATGCTTCACCGATATCTGTCTATAAATAACAGTTTAGACCTTCAGTCAGACCCAGTTCACTTCCAGAACAATTGAAACAATGTATGTATACAATCAGAAGAGGTTTGTTGCCACGATCCCGTCAGATTCAGACGGTGAACAAAAAAAAGTAAGCAGAAAGGGACGGAAGAACGTCCAACTGCTCCAACGGCCAGTTGCTGCTAGCAAACCAGCAAAGGAGGCAAGTTCCTTAGCCAAGGACCTGGATAAGGTCAGACCGATCCAGATACTATGACGGCCAGTTGCTGCTAGCAAACCAGCAAAGGAGGCAAGTTCCTTAGCCAAGGACCTGGATAAGGTCAGACCGATCCCGATACTGCGACGGCCAACGGCAAGCAAAGAAGAGCAAATTGCTTCTCCTCACCAGAGCCTGCATTCCCAGAGGGAAAGGGAAGAAAAGAGCCTGCAGGAGCACAAGGAGGAGGTGATCAAGCTCAAGCACCTCCTTGCGAACAAGGAGAAGCAGCTCGTCAAGGCTAACCGTCAAGCAACCAATTATAGGGCGGTCGTCTTGTACGAGCTGCGTGACACCAATGAAGTGCTTGAAACCATCCAAGCTCAGCATCTCAGCTGTCTGGAGACAAACCGGCTGCTGAAGGAGGCCAGCGAGCATCATCAGGAGGAGGCCTCTAAGACGGAGAAGCGTTTCACAGAAATGCTCCTCCAGAGGGAGGAGGCCCTCAAGAGAGAGCTTGCTGAGCAGCGGGCGTTGATGGAGAAGGAGCTTCTTGACGGGCGCAGGGAGGCAGAGAAAATGGAGGAGCTCCATTCCCTCAAAGAGGATGACGCCCTGCCAAAGCTCCCAAAAAATAAATCCAGGTGGATGAAGCGCTTTTGGTCTTTTCTCTTACCTTGCCGAAGAGAAAAGACCTCCAAGCCCCTGGTCTAGGGACCCCACCACTTAAAAGGCTCGGGAGGCTGAGCTCCTCCATCTCTGGGACTGAGGTTGCCTGGGTCTTGCTCACGAGTGAGGGAAGGATGGAGCGGGAGATCGACAGACGGATCGGTGCACCGGGAGGAGACCACGGGGAAGACCCAGGACACGCTGGAGAGACTATGTCTCTCGGCTGGCCTGGGAACGCCTCGAAATCCCCCCGGAAGAGCTAGAGGAAGTGGCCGGGGAGAGGGAAGTCTGGACTTCCCTGCTTAGGCTGCTGCCCCCGCGACCCGGCCCCGGATAAGCGGATGAAGATGGATGGATGTGTTAGGTTTCTCCTTTTTCCCTCGGTTCTTTTATTATATCTCATGTTGGAGGTATTTATTCAATAATGAGTCAGGATTATAAAACGAATCAAGTTTACTGAAGGTTTTCAGTAAGTACAAAGCTGGTAAGGAAACACAGCGCTGGACTCTCCTACAGACGCGGGGGGGGGACTCTGTAGAAGAGTCCCGAATGTTCTACGGCAGTGATCTTTATAGTGGGCGTCAAAACACCCTCCTCCTGGGGGGTGCTTACACCCTCCTCCTGGGATGGGCCGCTAGGGCCCTAACTCATTCACATCGTGTATCAGTTAACAATGTGATGCTTTATATGTGATTAATCTATGTGTGTGATTATTACCACAAAGTATGTAGAGATAAAGAAACTAAGAGTGTTTGTGCAACCTGTGTATTGTGAGCGTGCATGCATAACTCAAATATCTAACAGATGGATGGATGAATTGGAAGGCTGAGCCTCCCCAAAATTGTTATTGTCATTAAAAAAGAAAAAAAGGAAAAAAATAGATATTTGTGTTCTCGTACAACGAGAAGTAAAAATAAAATAAAAATGATGATAAATATTTATTGTACAATTTGTCTGATCAGTAAATGTCTTTAATGACATAAAATTGCTGTTTAGTAATTAAAATCACCGAATCTGCGTATTGCCTGATCAAATACAAGCGGAAGATACGAGGTGCAGCAATGGCAGGCGCTGCCGCGCCTCAGATTGCACGACCCCACAAACGCTGTATTGAGTGCGTGCTGGCGCGCACCAGCCGCTGTCGCTCTCTGTATGTCACCAATAATATGGGCAGCCTTGGACTCCAAATCCAAGTCCAATGCCTGTAAATCACCAAAGATGAATGAATGAGCAGTGACTCTGTTTAAAGTGTGAATGAATGAATATATTTATTAGATAGAATGTTAGAGTACAAGTACAGTCAAACAGTAGCATGTATTACAGTACAAGTACAGTCACACAGTAGCATGTATTACAGTACAAGTACAGTCACACAGTAGCATGTATTACAGTACAAGTACAGTCACACAGTAGCATGTATTACAGTACAAGTACAGTCACACAGTAGCATGTATTACAGTACAAATAAAGTCAAACATCCTGTCTAAGAGGAGCATTTCTAAAAAGCCCTTGCGGTCTTGTTTCCGTTGAAAGTCCTTCATACATAAATCATCCACAATTAACAATACAAATTTAACAATACAAATAAAAATAAAACCAATATTCAATAACTCAATTGATGCAACGTAACATTAGAAAAATAAAAATAAAATGATTTTACACCGCCGATGCAAACTAACAATCTAAAATAAATTACACCACTGATGCAAAATGAAAATGAATGACAATAGATTACATAAATTACAATAAATTACTAAGGCAATTAATATGTGCAACGTAGGTGGACAAAAAAAAGGGGGGGGGGGGGGTTGATCCGGAGAGAGTCGTAATAACTATCTCCGTTTCTGTCCCCCTAAAAGGTGTATTTTTAGGGCCGTTTTGAAGGAGGCCAAAGAGGTGCATGTTTTGAGGGCGGGAGTCAAACCGTTCCACCCTTGGGGGGCAGTATTGTAAATAGATGATTTACCCATGTTAGTACTATAGGAGGGGGTAATCAGGTTGTTGTTTGAGCTCCCTCTAGTGTTGTGGCTGTGGGTGTCACTAAATCTGTGGAGGTGTTTATTCAGGTATGCAGGGATTGAGGGGACTGAGGGCAGAGCTGCATTGACCATTTTAAATGCCAATCCCATTTTGAGTTGTTTAACCCTGTCTTCTACCCTGAGCCATTTCAGGCTAGCAAAATGTCCAGGAAGAAGGTGGGTCATGGCCCCAGATTGAGGAGTAGCCGAATCAGTTTGTTTTGGGAAGTTTGGAGCCTGGTTTTCAGGGACATTTTGATATTTGAATACCAGGAGGTGCTAGCATAGTCAAAGAGGGGCTGAACGAGGCTCCAGCAAGAGTCCGGAGACAAAAGTAGACATTCTGCCCAAAAATCTTGTTCTAAATCTCATTTTCCTCTCCAGAAGAGTTCAGGTGAAGCAGTGTTGCTATTTTTGATGCGAGTGAATCAACATCAGCATCTTCCTAAAAGGAAAGCACATGAATGTAGCGACTGGCTCCATCAAAGACAAGTCTTGAAAGCGATTGTGAAACTCTGACAGACAATCTGCTCCGTGTAGCGAGCGCCGTCAAGCTGCACACAGGCCTTCCCTTAAGTCTCCAGTTCTGGAAATGAGCCAAATCATGGCGCTGGAGCTTTGAGGAGTGATATTTCATCTTTAGTTTGAACGCATTAACTGAGCTGATCATGTTGATCTCTGTTTTGTCTTTTCCTTGCAGCTCTAGATTAAGATCGTTCAGCATGTTTGTCAGATCGGTTAAAAACGCCAAGTCCAACAGCCACTGAGCGTCATTTAGTTGCTTCACAGAAAAACTCCTTCATCTCGGAATCTTTGCAGGATTTCCCTCGACTCAGCCATCTTATATCAGGATGTAGCAACAACCCAGAGAGTCGCAGTCAGCCTTCTCCAGATGTGCCGTCTGTGGGAGTCCTGGGGAAGATGGCGTACTAAGCAGTCGCTTCCGTTTGAGCTCCTTATCGAAGTCCCCATGTAATATTTTTTGAGCGCATATATTCCACGTCCCTTACAGTTCCAGCCCGAACATGAAGAAAACCCACAGCACGAAACCTTCGCCAGTGAAAAACCTCAAGTTTACGACCCAAATGAACGAAGAGCACGACGACTCAACTCCGATGGAAGCTAACGCTAGCAGCAGCAAACGGGACAGAAGGTCCACAAGCCCTGCAAGTACTCCAGATAAATCACACACGGAGAAGAAAGCGAAAGGTACGTTTGAAGAGAAGGACGCTGAATCCATCGGCGCCATTCTGAAAGCTATCGTGTCTCTAGCAAAACGTGTCGACGACCGCATGGAGGAGGTTAGCACACAAATGCTACAACACAGCGCCATGCTAGCTGCTGTTATTAAAACAGCGCAGCGAAACTCAGAGGAGCTGGAAGAGTGTAAAACGAAAGTGAAACATGGAAGAACAGATCGACTCTCTCAAGAAAGATAACGAGGACATGTAAGGTCGTTTATTGAACCAAGAAAGAGACAAAAGGAGATGTTGCCTTCGCATCAAAGGAAAAAAGGAGGAAACGAACGAGGATGTCAGAACAGAAGTGGTGGAGCTTCTGGGTAGAATGGCTCCAAACCTGAAGGCAAAGATGGACGAAGAGATCGACGTTGTTCACAGAGTGGGGCGACCGACAGAGAACAAGAAACGGCAAATTATCATCATGTTTGTGAGAAGGAATACGAGAGATGGCATCTGGAGACAGACGAAAGCTTCTCCTGTGTGCAAGGAAGGAGGGATCCGCTTTGCTGAGGACCTGACCCCGGAGGACTGGAGGTCCAGACAAGCACTGTGGCCCAGAATCGACCAGGCTAGTGTAACAGGGTTGTTATGGCCTGGTTAAATCCTGATAAGTTGTGGGCCAGTGTCACAAAGACTGGTTATTTTAGTCTTTGTGTTTTTGTTCTATATTTTAATGTAAATATTTCAAAATGTATTTATGTAATTTGATTTAGTTGCCTGGCATTTGTATTTTATTTAATCGCCCTGTATTTTGGTTTAGTCCTCCGCCCTCTTCTTCTTTGGTTTTGGCTTAGTCCTCCGACCTTCTTCTTTGGTTTTCTGGAGGCTCCGCTATAAAAACGCGGGCCCCGCCCCTTCCGCTTCCTCTCATGAACACCTCATGTCGAGGAAGGTAGGCTATTTTAGTATCTGTTGTCATCGTCTATTTTAAAGTTATTTTTATCTTCATTTTAGCATTTATTTGTATCCTATGCTGTGATTAACTATATATTTTACTGTTATGTTTGTCGATTTTGTGTATGTTTCATAGATTGGGGCTGGATGACTTTTGGGGCTAATTTTATTTTATTCTACTTTTATATCCTGCCAGAAATAAATGGGTGTCGCCCCCCCAAGATCCCGCTGTGTCCCGAGTCCACTTTCCCCACCACGACAGAGCAAATAATACACAACGCAGAAGTAAACCACACCGGTTACATTGGTGCCGTGACTCGTTGAGGCTTTGGACTGGGCTGCTGCCGACCGCATTGGAGCTGTTCCTGCGCTTCGCCACTGGGTGCCGCTGTTGCCTCTTCACTGCTCTCGCCTCCTTGGATGGTGGCGATTCCTGCTCAGCTCAGCTCGTTCCAGCTTGGTGATGAGTTTTAGAGGGAGGAGCACGCCTTTTGTGTTCGGTAGGGGACGGGGGTTACTGGCTTCTCTGCCTCCCCTCCACCTTGGGGATTTTAGTGACAATGTCTCGCATAGTGTTAATGCTACCCCTGTTAATGGACCAAGTGTGGGTTTGGGTTTGCCTAAATGCAGTACAGCTCGATTGTCTCCTACTGAAAATGTGACTCTTGTTGACCAGATGAGTGATGAATGAATGAATGATTCGTTTATCTAACAGGGACAGCGCACATTAATAAACGTTTCTGTCAATGTGCCAGAATTAGCCAAAAGGCTATTTTTCATCTGTTGTCCCTGGACAGAAATTCCATGGCCCCAAAATATATATACATATGAAATAAAATTAATAAAAATACAGATATAAAATAACCACATAAATAAAAACTATATCAACTAAAACAATTTCAAGTAACAGTAAAACTTAATGTCTATTAACTAAAATTTTATAAAGCAACTAAAATCATAAAAACAGGTGACGGTAAAAAACAACAAATTAAACAGCAGTTTCTCTCAGTGACGACACGACTGTGTGCTAATGAGCCATTCCTTAAGGTGAAATTTAAATGCATTACAGCTCTCAAGATTTCTGACGATAACTGGGATAGAATTCCACTCATGTGCAGCTTTAAAGGAAAAGGCAGATTGACCAAATTTGCTTTTCCTGAGTGTTGTTATACAACAAATCGGTCAGCAGTTAGCGGACACTGTTGTTACAAGGCTGAATAATCCTAACTCCACTGCTGATGTGCCGAAATGTCTGGTTAACAGCCCAGATAAGACCTTGGACCTCTCTCAGGTCATGCTCGTCACAAAGGGTGTTAAAGAACCTCCTGCATTCAAGGGTGATGGTTCGGATGCTATGGCTGTGGATGAGTGGGAAAATTCGATGAGAAACTTCATTCGCAAAAATGGGATTCCTGTTGAAAATCAGGCAGAAGAAATAATCTTACGCCTGAGAGGTAGAGCGAAAGACATTGTTAAGATTGGAATAAGAAATGGTGGAATTGACACCACTGCTCATCCACATGCCATTTACAGTATGCTGCGCAGACATTTTGGTGTCGGCCTCTGTTCCTCTGTTCCGCTCGCTGATTTTTACTCCACGCTGCCGAAGGAGAATGAAGACCCCTATGAGTTTTGGCTAAGGTTGAATAAGGCAGCTGATAGCGCTGTGGACTGTCTTAAGGAGCAGGGTAAGACGTTTGATAACCCTGGTGTTGAGGTTGCGCGTATGTTCATAAGACACTGCCCCAGCAAAGAGCTCTCTCTCACCTTTAGGTCCAAGACTGTTGATAAGTGGTCAGCTTGTGATGTCCAGGAAGTGCTGGATGAGTACCATTTGGAGAAAAGTCTGAAATGTTCTGGTGGGGTTAGAACAGTTGACGTGAACAAAGCTGAAATTGGCGCAGTTGCTCCCCCTGCCACAAATGCCTCCGATGAGACAGCCGTGGCAAAACTGATTTCGATGCTGGAAAAAGTCCTGTTGCAGAATCGGAATCAGAGTAGTGCACAGGTCGGCAGGAGAGCGCGCCGTGAACCAAAGTTCCCCAGTGTCACGGGCTTTAACAATACCCCATGTTCTGTTTGTAATGATGCCTCTCACTCAGCATTCACCCACTGTCGGGAGAATAAACTGTGTTTTCAGTGTCACTCAGCCGGTCACTCTCGACGTGAGTGCCCTCAGGGCAGAAGCAGCTCTGGTCAGCAGGGAAACTGGATGATCTGCGTGCAGTGGGGGTCAACGTGGACCAGGTTGGTCAATCTCCCTCCTTGGATATGAATGTTGATTATGAATCGATCTATGACAAATGTATCAGTACAGTTCCCTCTGATAAGACACTGATAATGCAGGGTCTGCAAAAGCTTTCGAGGACTGACAGCCTGTTTCACACTGAGGTGGTAGCCGAGAATGGACATGTTATCAAGGCGCTGGTGGACAGTGGATCTATGGCGTGCACTATTAATGAGGAAACAGATGCCGTGCTTACGAGGACATTACCGACCTTTGTCAGGGAAGCAGCCAATGATTTTGTGATAGTGGGCTGTGGTGGTCACATGGTAAATCCAACTGCTCTGTATGACCTCACTGTTTTAGTGTATGGCTTCAAAGTCATTGTCCCAGTGTTTGTGGTACCGGGCCAAACGGATGACATGATTTTAGGGAGCAACCTTCTGAAATGGCTCATGACGCAAACTCGTGGCTCGGCTGTAGGGGGCGCCAGTTCTCATCAGTCAGGCGCGCGAGGTGACAAGCTTCACCAGCTGTTCTCGCTGTTATCTCATACAGTTCAGAGTGAGGTTGAGTCTGTGACGGAGAAGCTTGGAACCGCTAAGTTAAAGAGATGTGTCGTCCTGCAACCCATGACTGAACATTTAGTGTGGGCTAAATCACCATCTGCTGATGCGTCTGCTGTAGGGGGTGCGGTCATAGTTGAACCCACTCAGTCTAGAACGAGACCTGCTCAAATCTTGGTTGGGAGAGTCGTCACAACTCTCTATGGTGACGGTTGGGTGCCTGTTAAGGTTGTGAATCCCACTGCGAAGCCGCTCACGCTGAGGAAAAATGCAAAACTGGTGGATGTATCTTCCTGTTTGTCTGTGCAGGATTTACCTGAACCTGTCCACGTCCAGTCACATGCTCAGTACGCAAAAGATTCATGTGCTCATAGAACAGAGGAGGAGATTAAGCAAGCGCTCACTGACATGGGCCTTCAGGATCTTGACGTCACATCCTGTGAGGTGTCTTTGGAGTGGAAAAATGAGCTGTTGAGCATAATTGAACGTTACAACTCTACGTTTTCAAGGCACAAAATGGACTGTGGGGAAGCCAAGGACTTTGTGCACAGGATACATTTAGTGGATGATAAACCTTTCAGATTTCCTTACGGACGTGTTCCTCCTTGTCACTATGAGAAGCTCAGGACTGCTCTCAATGACATGGAGGAGATGGGCATAATAAGGAAGTCTCAAAGTGAGTACTCTTCTCCCCTTGTCCTTGTTGTGAAACCTAATGGTGATCTGCGCATTTGTAATGACTTTCGGTGGCTCAATGCGAGAACGGTTAAGGATGCTCACCCCTTGCCTCACCAGACAGATGCGCTTGCTGCGCTCGGTGGCAAAGTGTTCTTTTCCACCATGGACCTCACCGCGGGTTTCTATAATGTTAGGTTGCATGAAGATGACAAGAGGTTCACAGCTTTCTCCTCCCCGTTTGGGTTGCATGAGTATAACAGGATGCCGCAAGGTTTGACTAACAGTCCCGCGACATTCATGCGCATGATGATGTCTATATTTGGTGATGAGAACTTTACCAGCCTCTTGTGTTACCTAGACGATCTCATGGTGTTTGCGCCCTCTGAACAGGTCGCATTGGAGCGTCTAGAGATGGTTTTTTCACGGTTGGCTGCTAGCAACCTTAAGCTCTCTCCCAAGAAGTGCCATTTCCTCCAGCGTTCGGTGAAGTTTCTGGGTCACATCGTCTGTGCTGAAGGTGTTAGCACTGACCCCAGTAAAGTCCAGGCCATCAGTGATGTACAGGAGTCGGATCTTATGGAGTCGGATGGTGAAACTCCGAGTGCTAAGAAAATGAGATTATTCTTGGGTATGGTCCTGTATTACCACCACTTTGTTGAAGGCTGTTCAGCTAAGGCTAGGCCATTGTTTGCTCTCGTGTCTGAGTCCAACACTCCCAAGGGGAGAGGCAGGTGCGCTAAGCCTAAGTTTAAGAAGGGTGTGGTGCGACTGACTCCCGCTGACTGGACTGATGAGTGTAGGCAGGCTTTTGAAACTCTGAAAAATGACTTGGTGCACAGTGTGACGTTAGCTCACCCAGACTTTGATGTTCCTTTCATCCTGGCTGTGGATGCCTCTTTTGATGGTATAGGTGCGGTACTCTCACAGCTGCCACCTGGTGGTAAGATCGCCGGACCTGTGGCTTTTGCCAGCAAAACGTTGTCTCATGCACAGTTGAACTATCCAGCACACCGTCTGGAGTTCCTGGCTCTTAAGTGGGCAGTGTGTGACAAATTTAGCCATTGGTTGAAGGGACGGACTTTTTCTGTGTGGACTGATAATAATCCACTCACTTACATTTTGACTAAACCCAGACTGGACGCTTGTGAGCAGAGGTGGGTGTCCAAGCTTGCTGCTTACAGTTTTGATCTTAACTATGTTCCAGGTGCTAAGAACGTGGTAGCTGATGCACTTAGCAGGGAACCGTTCGTTAAGTCCTGTATTGCACACCGCCTTGTCACAGAGCCATACTTATCGCTGCTCAACCAGATCCGTGGACTAGCTGATCAAAGGGTCCAAGATGCGTTCAGGTGGACTAACAACTGTCAGCTGGTTGGTCCGTCTGAGGATGCTGTCCAGACTCCTTCGCGACCGACGCTGTCCCCTGATGATGTGCAGGCTGTGCTGTGCGCTCATGATTCTGGTGGAGCGAGTCAGATTAGAAGTTCCAGCTCGGACATCCCACAGCTCGCTTGTATAAATGACTGTACTTCGTTGCCGAAAAGTCAGCTCTCTAACATGCAGGAGCAGGATGCAGTCCTGAGCAGAACTCTCTATTATGTGCGGAGACACAAGAGGCCCACGAAGCGTGAATGTGCGAGTGAATCCTGTGGCGTAAGGAAGTTACTCAGGCACTGGCCCAAACTGGCTATTAGGGATGGAATGTTGTACCGGACTAAAATGGACAGAAAAATGAATATGTCTGTTCATCAGTTTGTTGTTCCAGACACGCTGAGGTCTCAGGTTCTCTCTGGCCTCCACGACTCAGCCGGACATCAAGGTCAGGCTCGGACGTTGTTCCTGGCCAGGCAGAGATTCTTCTGGATTGGAATGGAACGGGACGTTGTCGATCACGTTAAGAACTGCTTCAGATGCGTGGTTGGTAAAACTCCAGAGCCAAATGGTCGTGCTCCTCTCGAAAGCATTCACACCTCAGAACCGATGGAGCTGGTTTGCATTGATTTTTGGACTGCAGAGCAGACTGACAAAAGGAGTGTTGATGTTTTGGTTGTGACAGACCACTTTTCCAAGCTATCGCATGCTTTCCCTTGCAGAAATCAGTCTGCAAAACAGGTAGCGCGTCGCCTCTGGAATGACTTTTTCTGCATTTATGGATTTCCCAAGCGTATCCATTCAGATCAGGGTGCGAATTTTGAGAGCCAGGTCATAAGAGAGCTGTTGAAGCTGTCTGGGATCCATAAATCGCACACGACGCCGTACCACCCGATGGGTAATGGTATTGCTGAGAGATTCAACAGAACTCTTGGAAACATGATTCGTGCTTTGCCCCCCGACTCGAAGGCTAGGTGGCCTCAAATGCTGCAGATGCTCACCTTTTGTTATAATTGTACTGAGCATGAAACCACGGGGTTTGCGCCCTTTTACCTCATGTTTGGGAGAATCCCACGGTTGCCTGTGGATGTGGTTTTCCAGCACGTGCTTGGTAGCAAACCTGCCGTTGATCACCGTGAGTTTGTGGCAAATCTGAGGCGGGACTTGGCGGAAGCTGCGCGTATTGCGCGTGAGAGCAGCTCGTCGAAGCAAGCACGTCAGACTAAGTACTACGACCATAAAGCGAGACGCTCTTTCCTTAATGTGGGGGATCGGGTCCTGCTTGCAAACCGTGGCGAGAGAGGGAAAAGGAAGGTGGCAGACAAATGGGAGTCTACAGTGTATGAGGTGATTTCTGTGAAACATGGTATCAACGTCTATTCTATCAGAGACCCAGAAACGCTCAAAGTGAAAGTTGTTCACAGGAACCTTCTGCTCCCCGTCAATTACAGCCCGTGAGCCCGTGTCTGAGTGCCCCGCTTTGGCGGATGGTGATCCTGTGATTCCTGTAGAGGTGCAGGACAGTGAGACTGAGACCATCAATTGGCTGTTGCAAACAGAGGATGTTTGTGATGATGTCAGTCAGCTCGATGTCGGGCTTGTGGTTGACCCGTCTGTTGATGCTGATGTGGAGACTGTGGCGTCTGATCCGAGTGATCACTCCTCTCTTTCGGAGGAGCCTCAAGTTACGCCCTCTCAGCCTCCATCAGTAGCTGATGGCTCGCAACTGCTCGTGCATTCTGGCCATGTGCCCCAGGATGCTGTCACCTGTGATGCAGTGATTGACAGGCAGCCTGAACCTTTACGGACAAGGGCTGGAAGAGAAGTCAAACCTCCTGCTCGTTTGATTTGTGAGATGAACAATCAGGTTGCGGATGACTCCAGTTCTGTGGTCACCTTGTTCTCTTTGGTGAGGACGCTGTTTTCCGGGTAGGCAGCCACTGTTAGCTTAGGAAGTAGGTCTTGACTTGCTTATGTGTAGAGGTTTGTGTTCTGTGAAGGTGAGAGCATTGTTCACCTGACAAAGGTGTAAACGGCATCTTTTATGTCCTTGCTGTTGGAGGGTCTGGCCGCCCCTTCTCTGAGCTTGATCCCTAGTGGATAGTAATTAATACTGATGTGAACTATTGCTCTCTACGCAACACCTCTAGGAGTTTGTGCCCACAATTTAGCAGGATTTAAGGGGGGTGTATGTAACAGGGTTGTTATGGCCTGGTTAAATCGTGATAAGTTGTGGGCCAGTGCCTGTCACAAAGACTGGTTATTTTAGTCTTTGTGTTTTTGTTCTATGTTTTAATGTAAATATTTCGAAATGTATTTATGTAGTTTGATTTAGTTGCCTGGCATTTGTATTTTATTTAATCGCCCTGTATTTTGGTTTAGTCCTCCGCCCTCTTCTTCTTTGGTTTTGGCTTAGTCCTCCGACCTTTTTCTTGGGTTTTCTGGAGGCTCCGCTATAAAAACGCGGGCCCCGCCCTTTCCGCTTCCTCTCATGAACACCTCATGTCGAGGAAGGTAGGCTATTTTAGTATCTGTTGTCATCGTCTATTTTAAAATTATTTTTATCTTCATTTTAGCATTTATTTGTATCCTATGTTGTGATTAACTATATATTTTACTGTTATGTTTGTCGATTTTGTGTATGTTTTATAGATTGGGGCTGGATGACTTTTGGGGCTAATTTTATTTTATTCTACTTTTATATCCTGCCAGGTATGTTTATTTTCTCATTGTCTCTCTCATGAACACCTCATGTCGAGGAAGATTGGGGCTGGATGACTTTTGGGGCTAATTTTATTTTATTCTACTTTTATATCCTGCCAGAAATAAATGGGTGTCGCCCCCCCAAGATCCCGCTGTGTCCCGGGTCCACTTTCCCCACCACGACAGAGCAAATAATACACAACGCAGAAGTAAACCGCAACGGTTACACTAGGAAGGAAGGCAAGGCTGCGGGTTTCAGGGGCCCGTTTGGGTTCATAGAAGGAAAGCGCATCGTGGCTGAGGGTCCAGTGAGGGACTGATATCTGAATGTGAAACTTATACAGTGGTACCTCAGCTTACGAATTTAATCCGTTCCGGGACTAACCTCGTAACGTGAAAATATCGTAAGTAGAGACGCATTTTGAATGTAAATGCAGTAATCCGTTCCAAGCCCCGCAAAAGTATGATATTTTTTTATTGAAACATAAAAGCACATCAGAACATGAAACAAATGCATGTTAAAATTAGATTACCGCACAATAAACATAAAACGAGAGGCACATCATGTAAAAAATCCAAAGAATAAAGAAAATAATAAAAATCTTATTTTACCGTTTAGCTGTTATTTTTTGTCCTCTGTGTTTATTGGTCCTTTGCGGTGTTTCCTGCGTCGCGTTTCTTAAAGTACTGATCCAATGACGTCTGCTTTTGCCGGCTTTTGGCAATCTGTCGGAAATGTCCGAGGCAGACGTCATCATAGTGAGCAATAGCCCGACTTGTCAACACTTTCTCCGGGTGATTCTTTTCCACAAATTCCGAGACTTCATGGAATTTTGCTAAAATGTCTTTAATTTGGGCTGTTGGAATGATGGCTGCGTCCTCCTCCTCCTCGTCTCTGAACTGCTCCTGCACAGCGGTGTGTTGCATCGCCTCCAATTCCTGCAGCTCCTTCGTGGACAGCTCCTCGTTGTGCTCCTGAATCAGCTCGTTGATGTCCTCCTCATCCACCTCAAGACCCATGCCCTGTCCCAGCAAAATAATTTGGTCAACTTCACTGTCCACCTCGAGCCCCTCAACATGTCGTGGGGCAACTGCATCAGGCCACAGCTTTGTCCAAGCTGCATTAAGGCTACGTGTGGTCACCTCCTGCCAGGCCATGTCGATCATCTTGAGGCAAACAACAATGTCGAAGTGCCCCTTCCAAAACTCACGAAGAGTAAGCTGGGTGTTTTCAGTGATGTCAAAACATCTCCTGAACAGGTTTTTTGTGTAGAGTTTTTTGAAGTTAGCAATGACTTGTTGGTCCATGGGCTGGAGGATAGAGGTGGTGTTAGGTGGGAGGTACAGCACCTTAATAAACGAAAACTCCTCCAGGATATCATCTTCAAGGCCGGGCGGGTGGACAGGGGCATTATCAAGAATGAGGAGGCACTTGTAGGGGAGATTGTTCTCCTCTAGGTACCCCTTAACAGCAGGGCCAAAAACCAAATTAACCCATTCAACAAAATATTGTCGGGTGACCCAGGCCTTGGCATTTGCCCTCCATAGCACATTAAGTTTTTCTTTTATTATTTTGTGAGCCTTGAATGCTCTGGGATTTTCAGAGTGGTACACCAGCAGGGGCTTGATCTTGCAGTCCCCGCTGGCATTGGCGCAAAGGGCGAGCGTGAGGCGGTCCTTCATGGGCTTGTGGCCCGGCATTTTCTTCTCCTCCATTGTGATGAAGGTGCGGCGTGGCATCTTCTTCCAAAAAAGGCCCGTCTCATCACAATTAAAAACTTGCTGTGCACCGTAGTCTTCGTCGATCATCAATTGTGTGAATTTTTGCACAAATTCGGCGGCCGCTTCGTGGTCGGCGCTGGATGCCTCGCCATGGCGAACAACAGAGTGAAGTCCAGTCCTCCTTTTAAACTTCTCGAACCACCCACGCGATGCCTTAAACTCCGGGTGTGGTCCTTGTGCCGAATTTCCTTCGCCTGTGTCCTCCTTCGCTATGTCGGTAAAAATGGCGATTGCTTTTGCGCAAATTATGGCCTCCGTCACTGTGTCACCCGCGATCTCTTTGTCTTTTATCCACATGAGTAGCAACCTCTCCATCTCGTCGTTCACTGCTGACCGCCTCTTGGAAATTACAGAGAGGCCTTTGGAAGGAACCGTAGCTTTTAGGGCTTCCTTTTGTTTTATTATCGTGCTGATCGTTGATGTATTACGGCCATATTCTTTTGCGAGATCGCTCAAACGCATCCCCTTTTCGTACCTTTCTAGTATCTCTTTCTTTGTTTCTATGGCCAGAAAAAGTCTCTTCCTCTTCTTTTCTCCTGTTTTGGGGTCCATTGCGAATAACGTGTGTTCTCTCTCTCTCTCGCTGCATACACACGAACATGTAGCATGCCGGGATACACGTAGCATGCCGGGATACACGCATACGCAATGGGTTGCCGGGCAGATTTTAGGCGATAGCCAATGGCAGAGCAGCTACAAGTTTGTTTACGTTCGGGGAACTCTGGGAGCGGCGAATAGCGCTATTCGCCGCTCCCAGAGTTCACCTCGTATCCTGAAATGCTTCCGTAACAAGAGGCAATATTTTCCCATTCAGAAACCTCGTAACCTGAAAATTTCGTATGTAGGGACATTCGTAAGTCGAGGTACCACTGTACATAGTGGAACATTTCAGAAAATGGGACTCCTCCCTTTTCTTTTTTCTAAGCTTTTTCCACTCTACCTCCGTAAACTTCTGTCCTATCTTTGTTCATGTACTCTATAATCCATTTGAAAACTGATATATATATATTTGTTATTACAAGGGGTCTGAAAGAGTCACTTAAGCATAAAGCTGTGTTTCTGTTTGGCATCTGGAGAACGTTGAACAAAAATGTTAAACCTGGTATAAACTTAATGATCAAGATCATTCACTGATTATTAGTTTGTTTCAAATTCTGTTTCACAATATGTTACAATGACAACACTATTTAATGCTCATAAATGTGGAATACGATGTCGATAGTATACGGTTATCTTGTTTTGCTATTTTTTCTTTTCCTTCTAATTCTTTCCTTCCTTTTGCACGTATACTTATATTCGTGATATTATAATTCTATCTCTTAGAGATCCTTCTATTTTGGATGAATAGCACAAATGATCACACCATTGGAATACTGATTGTAGCTCTTTCCATGACAACACAGACACAGGTTGGTTCTCTGAAACGGGCGTTTATTGCTCTTCTCTCTCTCTCTCCTTCCGTCATACGCCATACGCCGTGAAAACTACATTGAATGTACACAACAAAGAAATATTAATACATTGCACGATACATAACATAAACAATATTGACTGCCACACTCTAGCTGGCGCTAGCTAACAGTGCTACAGTTTGAACAAATACCTCGTTGGCCGCTTGTCCTGAAAAGAGTAAAAATACAGTTATCTGGGTGTTCTGCGGTCGATGCTTAGACCCCAGACGATGAAACCAAAAATACAAACAAAAGGATGTCTTCAATAAAGCACCATCTTCATACCAACGTCAAAACAACCACAGCGCCAGCAGTCTTAGTGTTGCGCTTCACCTAACTCCGTCGTAGCAACACATGTGACGGCAAACATTAGTTCCGGCAAACATTAGTTCCGGTCGTACACAAGAAACAGACGTGCAGGAAAATAACCACAACCAACATCTTAATGAACATTTTAGGTCAACAAATTAATTAGTGCATTTCAATAGCAGTAACACTGATAGTATATTTTGATATTCTTGTTTTTGTATTTGTTTATATTCCTCCTCATTCCTTCCTTTTGCAAGTACAGTAGTCCCTCAATATAATACGGTTCATTTTCCAAGACTTCGCTGCTTCGCGGAGTTTTTTAGTGCAATTTCAGATGTTTTTTTTTGCACTTGAACGCGCCTTGAAACGGCGCAAGATGAAGGGGCGCGGTCAGAGGAACTGAAATACCGCGAGTTGCTATTAATAACTTCTCATGTGTTCAACCTCGTAGGTTGATCATTAAAATTGAATTCGTTATTTCTAAAAGCTATCATGTTTATTTGTTAAGCGTTTGTTTTATAGCGCTCTTATTCTCAGTGTAAAAAGAGGCTTTTATTTTGTAGGAGCATAAATGTTACGTCCCTTTTGGATTTTGTTTCTTCCTGTTGATACATGTAGCCGCTGCCGTTCCGCTGTGCTAAGCTATCCAGTAAAGCAGCATGAGAGGCTAAAGACAGCACGAGTAGAATATTTGTTCTTCTGCACTCCAAGCGGCTCTTTCCTCGACCTGCACGCCTTAACATTATTAACAGGAAAACGTTTACTGTACGTACTATATATTTATATTTCTCAAACAAATGTTTAGTTCTGAAAAGGTTTTGATCTTTGGTTTCATTCTATAATACTGAAACAATCTATTTAGATTAATGCCTGACTGTTAAACGTGTATAAAGTGTGTGGTGAGGGGTTTTACAGCCTTAAAACATTTATGTACATGTATAATAAAGATTACTACATTGCGGATTTCATTTTTATTTTTCATGGTTGGTGTATAAAGATACCAAGAACCATTTAGAACATTTTGATGACGATTCAAGATTCAAGAGTTTTCATTGTCATTATGCTAACTAGCTAACATAACAAAATCGTGTGAAGGCCCACGGCTTCAGGCACACACAGGGAAAAAAAAAATCTCCCCTAAAACAACGATATATACACAGAGAATGAGACTGAGAATCCAGCAAATAGTGCAAATCAGCAACAGCAGCAGAGTGGGACAGGCACAGAGCGTCCCCAGTGGGACAGGCACAGAGCGTACCCAGTGGGACAGGCACAGAGCGTCCCCAGTGGGACAGGCACAGAGCGTCCCCAATGGGACAGGCACAGAGCGTCCATTCCGAGTCCCGGCTCACTGCAAGGGAACGACTGCTTTTACAGCTCGGGGGAAGAAGCTGTTCCTGAGCCTCGCAGTGCTGCTTCTTATTGTCCTGAACCGCTTCCCTGATTTAAATTTTATTTTATTGGATTTTAGCTTTTGTTATTTTTATGCTTTTGCTCCGCTTATCGCTTATGCCTACAATAAATTCAGAGAAATTAAGGCCTATTTCTCCTGATTTACTTCTTCTGTGATGTAAAAACAGAGTTTGTGCCAGATAACATCCAGATTCTAAAAGCTATGTTAAGTTGTTAAATGTCCACCTAAAAACCGATGCTGTCCTAAAGATCTTATTCCTGATCTTTAAATCATCCTGTCGTACCAAGTTGCACCAACCCAGAAGCAGTCCGCTTCACTGACCGCCTCGCTGCACGTGGCTCCCGCTAGAGGGGCCTCTCCGGGACCGTGATGCTCGGGGGTAAGAGAGGGCAGAGGTCAGGAGTTAAATAGCGGATAGAGACAGGCGAATGCTTCACCATAGATTCGAAAAGTGATTCCTAATAGCGAGACCGTTGAAGCCTCAGGGTAAACCTCCCGTGGAGAAAACCGCTGTTTAAGGAACTCATTTAACCCTTTAGAAATGGAAGGCCGACATAGGAGTTCTATGTATACGAGTGTATATTTATGTCTCCTACAACCACCGGGTGGTGCAGTACGCCAGGATGCAGTACGCCAGGATGCAGTACCACACGGTCGCACTGAGACACAGGATGCTCTCTATCGTGGCCCGGTAAAAGTCTTCAAGCAGCACAGAGGAGAGTCCAGCCCGCTTCAGCTTCCTGAGGAAGAAGAGCCGTTGCTGGGCCTTCTTCACCAGGTGTCTGGTGTTGAGTGTCCAGAAGAGGTCAGAGGAGATGTGGATGCCCAGGAATTTAATGTTCTCCACACGCTCCACTGCTTCCCCTCGTATGCACAGGGGGGCGTGTTCAGTCTTCCTGGACCTCCTGTAGTCCACTATGACCTCCTTGGTCTTGCTGGTGTTCAGAACAAGGCTGTTACTCGAGCACCACAGCATCAGGTTCTGGACCTCCTCTCTGTAGTGGGTCTCATCGTTGTTGGAGATGTGACCCACCACGGTGGTGTCGTCCGCAAACTTCACAACCATGTTTGTGGAGTGGATGCAGAGCAGTCGTGGGTGAAGAGGGTGAAGAGAGCAGGGCTGAGAACGCAACCCTGGGGGGTCCCAGTGTTCAGGATCAGAGGGGAGGATGTGGTGTCTCCTATCCTCACCACCTGGGGCCGGTTGCTGAGGAAGTCCCTGACCCAGGAGCAGAGCGGTGGAGACAGTCCCAGGCTGTGGAGCTTCAGAGCCAGCATGTCCGGTGGGACGGTGTTAAAAGCTGAACTGAAGTCCACAAACAGCATCCTGACGTAGGTGTTAGGCTGCTCCAGGTGAGTCAGGGCCAAGTGAAGTGTCAGCGAGACGGGAGTCAGAGCAACAGGGCGGTAATCGTTGAGGCAGGAGACGGATGGATCACCATGTGGACGGTGTAAACCCAATTAGGAGGGGAATGAGCTGCTTGATGGAGGTCTGCGCTCTCTCCGGGTGCTTTTCGTTGTGTGTTTTTTGGTGCAGCTAATGGTTGCGTGTGTGTCACTGTGTCCTCTCACGGTTTCTTGGACCCGTTACAGGGCAGGAAGGCCTTGCTCAGGACGCTACTCTGCAGGGTGCATCACTGTTTGGTAGCGCCCGTCTGCATCTGATGGCCACGGGATGCTGATTCATTGATTGGACCTAGATTTGACAGGAATATACCATTTAATTCAAAAAGGTCAACGCTTCATTTACACAGCAGTGTGAAAATAATGGTGACCATCGACATCCTGCCA
Source organism: Brachionichthys hirsutus (assembly GCF_040956055.1). Classification (NCBI taxonomy): domain Eukaryota; kingdom Metazoa; phylum Chordata; class Actinopteri; order Lophiiformes; family Brachionichthyidae; genus Brachionichthys; species Brachionichthys hirsutus. The sequence continues at coordinate 15,554,782 of NC_090902.1, forward strand.
TCCATCATGCAAACAAATAAAAGCATGTTTCCATTTAATAAAAAGTGCCAAAACATCTCGGTCAGTCCTGGAAAAGAGAGTTCTCAGAATCAGAATACTTGCTTGGTCCCAGTGGGAAATTCAGGCACGCGCCCACTAACGGGCGGCTTTGCGTCTTTAGGCGAGGATCGGACAAGTTGCAGTGACAAGCACAACTTCAGCATTTCTCCTAAAAAGTGAACCATCGTGGATCACCAGATCCATGACATGGCTCTCCTCTGACGGTGATGTCATCGTCGATATTATCTACAAAGTTACTGCTCCTGCCCCGTTTGGAACACTCTGGAGCCCCAAAACCTAATGACTGTCGACCTGCACAAGAACGAATCAACGTGTGTCCCCCATGATCAGTGATCCTGCAAACAGTCGCTAACGAAAGGCAAGTGGTTTCAGTTTGTTCACGGAGCTGATGGATCTGATCAATAACCAGATATATCTGTCACCGACTGAGACGTAGCTCATCTCCTCGAACACGCCCAGACGCTCCATGTCAGACTTCCCCTGACCAAACACCATCGTTACACTGGAACACCGACACACAGACAGACAGACAGACAGACAGACAGGTCGTCTTACCCTTGATGTTTATAGTTAGTGTCTGTCTGACTGGACTGAGCTCAGGACCTTGACCTTCTGTGTCTGTGTACACAGGCTGTTACCTTGGAGAAGAGGAAGTAAACGTCCTGGTGGTAAGGAAGGTTGCTTTCAAATTAAAAGCGGACGGAACTCGATGTTGTTGGATTGGACGTATAATAGCATGTAATAATAAGACGGCGTGGACATAAAGGGGGCGGGCTTTGCTCTTTGGTCAGTGTTCCAGCGCGACTCCCTGCCTGCCTGCCGTGGAGGCGTTCGGCACGCTGCTAACTCCCATAGCGGTGCCAGCCCATGAATACAGACGGCTCAGGTGTCGCAGGCCTTCACCGAGGATGCTAATGAGGAAGCTGCATCATGCTACATGAGACCTGGGCTCAGCCCAACCCCGAGCTTTCTGCGTTTTACTCACAGCTTGGTCTCAATGAGCTCAGAAAACAATCATCAGCACCTACAGGTTGGACCTCAGAACAGCGGCGACGAGGAGCTTGAGGAGCTGCTTTGGCACACATTGGATCAGGCGGAGAGTATCCAGAATATCTGGAACCCACCCAACACGAAGTTCTCGTGCTGCTGACAGGCTGCAGCGCTGAACCCAGTTTGGTTCCTGATTAGCAGGCTCAGCAGCTCTGCTGCTGATCCAGAGGCGGGGAGGGGAGCGGGGTTTTGCAATGGTGCTGGGTGGATGTGGAGCTGGAGGGGCTTTTGTTTCAGTAAGAGTTACATGAAAGGGGGGGAAACAAGAAAGGCCGTCTGAACAATGCGTTCCTAATCTAAGCCGTCTGAATGTATTTCTGCTTTGCAGTGTAATATCTGAACGGTAAATATTCTCTCATTGATCAGAGCCGGCCGCTGATGCTGATCCAGAGACGGGGAGGTTCTGGTAAATAACGGTAAATATTTCCTTATTGATCAGAGCGGGTTGCTGATGCTGCTGTGTGTATCAGTCCAGTTTACTTTGTGTTCATGGGTCCTCAAAAGTCAAATCTGCAACTCTGGAGACGGAAATTCTGCAGCTAAATAATCATCTTGGAATTTAAAGGCTGCAGGATTGTGGGTCAAACATCCGAGCCTTCTGGCCCATTTATTCTTCGTTCCCGTTCCGCTGTGCCCCTTACCTCACGCCGTCAGTTGATTGGCGCATTCAGAGGCCAACGTGAGTGCTTGTGGAAGCCTGATGAAAAGGGAGTGGCTGGCAAACAGGTGAGGAGGGGGGCAGGTGGAACGTGCTGATTAAAGGTGCTGCCATCAGGCATTCACCCAAATTCAATTGATCCAGATGATAATCTCATCCCACTTCTGTCCCCATGTCTGAATCAGAATCCGTCCCAAGGGATTCATAACGGACTCCTTTTACAATATTTTTATTTTATTTGTATTGTTAAATGTCGATGATTTATGTACGAAGGACTTTCAACGGAAACAAGACCGCAAGGGCTTTTTAGAAATGCTCCTCTTAGACAGGATGTTTGACTGTACTTGTACTGTAATACATGCTACTGTGTGACTGTACTTGTACTGTAATACATGCTACTGTGTGACTGTACTTGTACTGTAATACATGCTACTGTTTGACTGTACTTGTACTGTAATACATGCTACTGTGTGACCGTACTTGTACTGTAATACATGCTACTGTTTGACTGTACTTGTACTGTAATACATGCTACTGTTTACTGTACTTGTACTGTAATACATTCTGTTGTTTGACTGTACTTGTACTGTAATACATACTACTGTTTGATTGTACTTGTACTGTAATACATTCTGTTGTTTGACTGTACTTGTACTGTAATACATACTACTGTTTGACTGTACTTGTACTGTAATACATTCTGTTGTTTGACTGTACTTGTATTGCAATACATGCTACTGTTTGACTGTACTTGTACTGTAATACATACTACTGTTTGACTGTACTTGTACTGTAATACATTCTGTTGTTTGACTGTACTTGTACTGTAATACATACTACTGTTTGACTGTACTTGTACTGTAATACATTCTGTTGTTTGACTGTACTTGTACTGTAATACATGCTACTGTTTGACTGTACTTGTACTGTAATACATACTACTGTTTGATTGTACTTGTACTGTAATACATTCTGTTGTTTGACTGTACTTGTACTGTAATACATGCTACTGTTTGACTGTACTTGTACTGTAATACATACTACTGTTTGACTGTACTTGTACTGTAATACATGCTACAGATCAGTTATGTTTTATTTTTACCGATCTTTTTAACTCATCACTGATCCAGCACAAGGTACCGAGACTGTGGGAGGAGTCTATTGTTGTGCCCGTGGCCAAGAACAAACACCCTAAAGAGCTCAATGACCTTAGGCCGGTTGCTCTCACCTCAATAGTGAGTTGGTCAAAGACATTTTGACCAACCAGGTTCAGGGCCTGCTCGACCCCATGCAATTTGCATATCGGGCTAATAGAGGGGTGGATGATGCTACTGCCTCCTTGCTTAATTACCTGTACAAGCATCTTGAGGGCACTAAAACTCATGCAAGGCTTTTATTTGTAGATTTCTCGTCAGCTTTTAACACAATTCAACCACACATTTTAGCTCGTAAACTACTGTCCACTTTTAATCTAGATACAGGTTTAGTAAAATGGGTACTTGACTTTTTAACATGTAGACCCCAGTCAGTTAGGCTAATGGTGCTCTATCCCAGAAGCGGCTGTCGTCCACAGGCTCGCCCCAGGGGTGTGTCCTGTCCCCATTATTATTTATTTTATACACAAATGACTGCCGGAGCAACCATAAAGATAGGCATCTTTTGAAGTTTGCAGACGACACTGTTTTAATCAGTCTGCTCCAGGATGGTGAAGTCGAGCATGGGCCAGTCGTGGACGACTTTGTGGAGCGGTGCGACAACCACTTCCTTAAGTTGAACATTAACAAAACTAAAGACATGGCTATCGACTTCAGGAAAACATCAAACTCAACTGTACCAACTGCAATCAAGGGCTCTCTGGTCGAGTCAGTCGAGTCATACAAGTACCTGGGAACTGTGATCGATTATAAGCTGAAGCATGACCAAAACTCTTCTGCAATCTGCAAAAAGGGTCTGCAGAGACTCTACTTTCTGCGCAGACTGAACACTTTTAATGTGGACAAAACTTTGATGGTCTTATTTTATAAATCTTTTATCGAGTCCATTTTAACCTTCTGTATAATTTCCTGGTATGGAAATCTCACAGTGCAAAACAAAAACAGTTTGTCCAGCGTTGTGAAGGTAGCGAGTAAAATCATCGGCTCACAGCAGCTTTCCTTGGCTGAGATCTTTGACCAGCAGGTGTTGCGGAAGGCACGGTCGATTCTGTCCAGCTCGGATCACCCTCTCTTGGAGGAGTTTGCTCTCCTACGCTCTGGGCGGAGATACAAGCTCCCCAGGATAAAGAGCAATAGATTTAAATTTTCGTTTGTCCCAAGTGCAATAAATGTTCTTAACCTGCACTAACCTTCACTGGTCTGCTCTGCTAAGCAGCACTTTATTCATTAGGGCCTCCATCCCAGAGATAGGACAGATTTATTTATCTTTTTTTTAAGGTTGTTTTTATTGTTGTTTTACTTTACATGTTCCATGTCGTCCTGTGGTATTATTGTTGTTGTTGTGACCTCTGCTGCAAAGCAAATTTCCCCTTGTGGGACAATAAAGCTCTGAACTGAACTGAACTGAACTGTTTGACTGTACTTGTACTGTAATACATGCTACTGTGTGACTGTACTTGTACTGTAATACATGCTACTGTGTGACTGTACTTGTACTGTAATACATTCTGTTGTTTGACTGTACTTGTACTGTAATACATGCTACTGTTTGACTGTACTTGTACTGTAATACATACTACTGTTTGACTGTACTTGTACTGTAATACATGCTACTGTTTGACTGTACTTGTACTGTAATACATTCTGTTGTTTGACTGTACTTGTACTGTAATACATTCTGTTGTTTGACTGTACTTGTACTGTAATACATGCTACTGTTTGACTGTACTTGTACTGTAATACATGCTACTGTTTGACTGTACTTGTACTGTAATACATGCTACTGCTCACCGTCACAGAAGAGACCGTGTTCATGTAAAATGTGTCGAGGAGCTTTTTGGATACTTTAATATTCAGAACAGACATTTTCAACGTTTTGTGACCCACGTTCGTTCCTGTGATTCCGAGCCGGACGCTTTGCTCAGCTGTCAGCGCCTCACAGACTGCTTCAAGAGTAACCCCTGGTCCTGATAGGAACGCTTGTCGGTGACGCGATGGATCCTTCGTCCAGTCGTTCTGTCTCCCAGCCGGGCCTGGACTTCCTGTTCGCCTCTCATCCGGGATTTCAGGCATTCCTGTTATTCCTCAGTGAATCGGCCAAAGCAGCAGAGTTGTGTTCTCAGGTTTAATTTACTGTGCACGAAAATACTGCATATATATACTATCCTATTGGATAGTCGACCTAAACGCTCTGATATCTACTGTTTAAAATATTTCCATGTCTCTTACCCTGACAATAATGAAGCACGGAGCAGGAATGGCCACAGGGTGGCAGGTCTCTCCCACGGTGAGAAAACAACAGCGACCCAAGGGGCCAGCCTGCAGGCCACTGAGGGGGGGGGGTGGCTCCATCCTCAACGCCGTCGTACCCAGGCCGTCGGTTCACCGAGCAGGCGTGAGTCGTACCCAGGCCGTCGGGTGACCGAGCAGGCGTGAGTCGTACCCAGGCCGTCGGGTGACCGAGCAGGCGTGAGTCGTACCCAGGCCGTCGGTTCACCGAACAGGCGTGAGTCGTACCCAGGCCGTCGGGTGACCGAGCAGGTGTGAGTCGTACCCAGGCCGTCGGGTGACCGAGCAGGCGTGAGTCGTACCCAGGCCGTCGGGTGACCGAGTAGGCGTGAGTCGTACCCAGGCCGTCGGGTGACCGAGCAGGTGTGAGTCGTACCCACGCCGTCGGGTGACCGAGCAGGCGTGAGTCGTACCCAGGCCGTCGGGTGACCGAGCAGGCGTGAGTCGTACCCACGCCGTCGGTGGACCGAGCAGGTGTGAGTCGTACCCAGGCCGTCGGTTCACCGAGCAGGCGTGAGTCGTACCCAGGCCGTCGGTTCACCGAGCAGGCGTGAGTCGTACCCAGGCCGTCGGTTCACCGAGCAGGCGTGAGTCGTACCCAGGCCGTCGGTGGACCGAGCAGGCGTGAGTCGTACCCAGGCCGTCGGTTCACCGAGCAGGCGTGAGTCGTACTCAGGCCGTCGGTGGACCGAGCAGGTGTGAGTCGTACCCAGGCCGTCGGTTCACCGAGCAGGCGTGAGTCGTACCCAGGCCGTCGGTTCACCGAGCAGGCGTGAGTCGTACTCAGGCCGTCGGTGGACCGAGCAGGCGTGAGTCGTACCCACGCCTGCTCGGTGGACGGAACTGCACTTACTTGTGGAGAAAGGGAATAATATGGGACCTTTAAAATATTTTTTTTCTGTTTCAACATTTGAAATATTGTCTTATATTGTCTTATATTGTGTTATTTTCAATTTTGCATGTTTTCCTTTTTTCATTCATTGCAATTTTTATTTAAATTTGATATAGTGTCCGAACCTTTTTGAAAGGATTTATATGTAATGTGTATGCAACGACAGTGTTAATAAAGTCCAGCATCAGAGGGGGGTCGGTGGCTACAGGGTGGCTCTGATGCACCAGAGAGCCCCTCCTCCTCTCCTCCACCCATCCATTGATCTCAGAGCCATCTCCGTCTAATGCATTAAGACCCCTGTCTTTCCTTCACAGCATCGTTTTGACTTCCCAGTAAATCACAGAGATTTTCTTCCCTCGTTCACCGTCGTAACGCTGAGCAGACACTTCTTATTTTATGACTTGTTCTGGATGCTAGAGGTGATGTGCTTTATGTTCACATGGCAACAGTCGGAATGCAAGATTAGATTTACAGCATAATGAAGGTAATAAAATATGTGTTATCATCAATGGAGTGAGGGCGTTTCTAACTACCGTATTTTTCGGACCATAAAGCGCAACATCAACGGACGGCTCTATTTTCAAACATGCTGGGAAGCCTCCCTGTCTTGGTGAACGTGTTGTAGGGTTTTACCAAACCCTCTTCCGGTTCTTGTTCTCCTTCGTGGGTGCGTATTCAATGAGGAGAATGTGGGTTAAGATTAAGACATTTATATAATTAACAGATCAGTACAAATTAGTTCAGATATCAGCGCTGAGGTTCGATCCTGCTCCGTGTGTCTGTCTCAGGTCCGAACAAAGGGCCGCTCTCTGCGTCCGTGTCTTTCCATGTCCATGAGTCCGTCCCCCTCAAGGTGGGGGTCCCGCCCCAGCCAATCTACGCCCATGTTTATCTGTGTTGTGTGACATCACTGTTGTGATGCGTTCAATTGAAATCAGTCATTACAATAACACACTAACTGTGGTGCATTCCTAGTGGTGTCGGCATGTAATTACGTTGCGGAATCCCATCTAAATACGGAAATTCCCTACAGTGTCTTCTCCTTCTGTCGTCCAACGCTCCCACGCAGCTCGCAGTTTAACTTGGAGCGGTTGGAGTTATTTGGTTAATCTTATAGCGCCGGGTTGTAAGGTCTGCCGGGTAAGGCGTACCGGGTTTTAAGGAGCACCGGATCAAAACGAGCGCCGGGTTGTAACGAGCGCCGGGTTGTAGGGTCCGCCGGGTAAGGCGTACCGTGTTGTAACGGACGCCGGGTTATAAGGAGCACCGGGTTGTAAGGCGTACCGGGTTGTAACGCGTACCGGGTTGTGACGCGCACCGGGTTGTAACGCGCACCGGGTTGTAACGAGCGCCGGGTCGTAACGAGCGCCGGGTCGTAAGGAGCGCCGGATTGTAACGAGCGCCGGGTCGTAAGGAGCGCCGGATTGTAACGAGCGCCGGGTTGTAAGGTCCGCCGGGTAAGGCGTACCGTGTTGTAACGAGCGCTGGTTTGTAACGGGCGCCGGGTTATAAGGAGCACAGGGTTGTAACAAGCGCTGGTTTGTAACGGGCGCCGGGTTGTAATGAGCGCCGGTTTGTAACGAGCACCGGGTTGTAAGGCGTACCGGGTTGTAACGGGTGCCGGGTTGTAGGGTCCGCCGGGTAAGGCGTACCGGGTTGTAACGAGCGGCGGTTTGTAACGCGCACCGGGTTGTAACGAGCGCCGGGTCGTAACGAGCGCCGGGTCGTAACGAGCGCCGTGTTGTAACAAGCGTCGGGTAAGGCGTACCGTGTTGTAATGAGCGCTGGTTTGTAACGAGCGCCGGGTTATAAGGAGCACAGGGTTGTAACAAGCGGCGGGTTGTAACGGGCGCCGGGTTCTAACGAGAGCCGGGTTGTAACAAGCGCTGGTTTGTAACGGGCGCCGGGTTCTAACAAGTGCCGGGTTGTAACGAGCGCCGGGTCGTAACGAGCGCCGGGTTGTAAGGAGCACGGTCGATTTTAAGTGCGCCTTGTGGTCCAAAAAATACGGTAGTTGACAATAACAGAGGAAGATACGTTACTTTACTAACAAAGAAGTAGCTCAGTTTGGAACAGTTTAACATTTTTAATATTTATATTCACAAACTATAAATGTGCTGCACATGCACTGCATCATTCTGCTGCGATGACCAATCACAAGCCAGCATTCACCCAAGACAAACATTCATGTTCAATATCTTCTGGGATATTTTCGTACACGTGACTCCAGTATGGGAGAAGCCTTTCCCTGATCACAGAGATGATCTTTTTGAACTTGGAGGTCTGTGACCCTCTGACCTTCAGGATGTGAGGGACTGCTGGAGCTAGATGGAGGTCCGTGACCCTCTGACCTTCACCCTTTGCTTTGTCTCCTACTCTCGGCTTCTCTTTCAGGACAGTATGATGTCATATCTTTGTGACTCCCCCACCCCCTGGGACCGTAGCCAATCAGCCAAGGCCTCGTGGTAATCTTTTCATATTGAACATGTACCTATACTGCAGGTACTTCAATAAATAGAGAATTGGTTTTCCCTGCAACATAGTTTGTGTCTGGGTCCCTGGTGTGACTTTGACCCCCCCGCGACTTCATCCATGCTGCTCTTATGTACCCCCCAACTTCGTCACAGATTTACCGGCGCCCTCATATCATCAACCTCCATCAGCCACCACCACCATCTGTATCTGGAGTCCCGCATGGCAGACAAGACGACTGCAATTGTCTCATACACAAGAGAATGGATGGATGGATGATTGGTAAATCGTCTGCGAAGACATCACTGTTTAAAGTTTATATCTGGACATATCTAAACTAAATATCCCAACAAACAACTTGAGTTTTCCCCCAATTAGTATTTCAATGCTAAAAGTCATTATTTCCTTAACGAGGCTTACTGTAATAATAATGAGGGGCGTAACAACTCTCTCCACACAACAGAACACGATGACTCGGTGAGACGATAATGACTCGCTCTGTGCGCTCCACCGAGCATGCCGGCTGGCAGAAGCTAAGACATTGAACATCTTCAGCTCTCGGGGATAACCGATTCTGTTCCTAACCTTTATGGACAGAGTTTCTAGGTGCAGCCAGGGCGTTGAGGGGGTCCGCTTTGGTGACCTCGGGGTCTTGTTCACGAGTGAGGGAAGGACAGAGAGATCGACAGACGGATCGGTGCAGCGTCTGCAGTGACGCGGACTCTGCACAGATCCGTCATGCTGAAGAGAGAGCTGAGCCGAAAGGAGAAGCTCTCGATTTACCGGTCGATCCCCGTTCCTACCCTCACCTATGGTCACGAGCTTTGGGTAGTGACCCAAAGAACAAGGTCGCGGGTTCAAGTGGCTGAAATGAGCTTCCTCCGTGGGGGGGCTGGACTCTCCCTTAGAGATCTGGTGAGAAGCTCTGGGAGGAGCTCGGAGTAGAGCCAGAGGAGGTGGCTCGGGCATCGATTTAGGATGCCTTCTGAAGCTGGAGAGACGATGTCTCTCGGCTGGCCTGGGAACGTCTCGGAACCCCTGCTTCGGCTGCTGCCCCCGCGGCCCGGCCCCCTGATGCCCCTTCGTAGCCATTCTCTTCTTAATATTTAATGTAAATGAAAACTCTAGGAGTTAAAACCACCAACCATCTGGTGTGTGTGTGTGTGTGTGTGTGTCCTGATACACTTTTGAACACTGCTCAGCAACACTCATCCACTCCTTTCTATTCATTCACACCTGATCCTCCTGTTAAATCTCTGTCTCTCTCTGTCGCTGGCACTCAGCGCTAATGAGAAAACACAGGGGACCGACAGAATCATTCGGTTAACACACATGTACATATCCCTCCTCTACACACACACACACACAGACGTGCACTATGTCTCTCTCTAGGGACTGGCACATAGCACCCATTACTGTCAGGATCATGTGCTTCTAATTGGCTCTGATCGGAGTCCATAGTTCCCTGAAGGAGGGGCCTTAGATTTAATTAAAGTGTGCGATTGGGCCCTTTAAATATTTAACATCCAGGAATGAAACTCAACATGATCAGCGTTGTCAGAGTGTGTATTTATGCTATTACCAAGCATGCTCATGTGAATTTAGTTTCTCTGTGTGCCATCCTATTTAGTTGTCCATGTGTTTGGGTGTTAAAACTCCTAAAGTGATGTCTGTGCAGGTTCTCAGTCATCCTGGTCAAGGAAATTCACAAAGAGCAAACACGAAGCGTCAACTGGACTCGTTCAAGTTTGATATAAGACGTTTCACCATCCAAGAGGCTTCTTCAGTTCTGAGAGACTGATCGAGGGTCCAGGTACTTAGACTCCTTTTTTTAATTCTCACTTGCCTGCATCTGTGCTCGAAAATGACAACATACATGATGTCGGTCATTGTTCGAGTTGTATGCAATACACCTCACCTGCCTCTTGGCAGACTAGCCTATTATGTATATTTCCTACTTTGTGCCATCGAGGGCTGTGCACACCACGGTGAGACATGGATCCAACAAGACGGACAGACAGAAAGTCAGGAATGGACAGTGATCTGAGGAGAAAGTGCAGTGGATTTATTTGTACCTGCTGTCTCCCCCTTCCATTCAACCATCATTCCAAGAATTATCCCAAAACACCAGATACACAGAGGTCTGGATCATCTAGGTCCCAGGAAATCTGAAGAAGAGGAGGCAGCGCGAAGTGAGGGCCACAGACACTAACCCAGCAACCTCCACTGACTCAGTGACCGGGCAGAGGAGTTAGCTCAAGTATTGAGTGTTGATAGGTGCTGGTGTGGCTCATCTTGTGAGGGTCATGTGGCTGCACTGGCTGATTGGCCTACGACTCACACCTGTTCTCAGCCTCTCATCCCAGACACACCTGAGGCTGATTACGACCGGCCTTCATAAGCCCTGCTCCGCCCGCTGTTCCTAGTCGGACTATTTTTCATGGATTGCGTCCCTGCGTACAGAACGTCTTTCTGCCGCTCCTCATCCCTGGGATCTGCCTTTGTTAGAGTTTTGTATTTTGAGCTTGCTTATTTGCTTTGTTCTTTTGGCTGTGTCTTTTTGTTTAACCAGATATTTTCGTTGGGCTCCAGCCACCCCGTAACCCGTGCGCAGCTCCGGGATAGTGACTCGGCTGATGAACATTCCAGTAAAGCTTATAGTCACGTTTGTACTGTCTCCGTCCTCTGTTTCTTGGGGTCCTCTCACACCAGTCCATAACACATCTGTCATTCATGAAACCTCCACCAAGGAAAGAGCCGTCACCCCGGGCCCGACCCAAGCTGCAACAGCATTCAGAGAATGACCCCTGGTACCCCCCAGGGGCCACTCACAGAAGAACCAGCCCAGGGTCCCGGAGCGCAGCGGCACGGGGCACAGCAGGCCGACCCGGCGCCCCACCGGCGCTCAAACCTCATCCACAAATTACTTTTTTTTGGAGAGATTTCTGTTGGAAAAATATTATTTGTTTTTTTATTACCCCTCACCCGAAAGCAAAATCAAGCGGGTCACAGTATTCTTGCTGGAGGGAGTGTGGAACAGTCACCGCCGACTTCGTACACGTGTGTTGGTCTTGTCCACTCCTCCAGCTCTTCTGGAGAAGTGTGGAATGTTTAATCCCTGAGATTTTAGGAATATTATTGAAATCTTCCTTTATCTTTCTGTACCTCGGGAAACTCCCCGACGGTCTCAGAAAGACAGATGAATATCTTCTGAATATTTTTATGGCTGGCAAGCAAGAAAGCAAGAACAAAATGCTGGCTCCAGAAGAATATATAATGGACTTTTATATTTGAAGTAGTAATTTGAATGTATTTGACTCGGCTGCTGTAGGAAATCGATGCTAACAGTAACTATTTTTGAGCTTGAACAGATTTTAGTGCATTTGTCCTGCAGCTTGCTTTTGTTCTGCAGCGAGACAAGGTGGGAGCAAAGGTCGCCCAGGTACTGCGGGGCGACTTAGTAATTTATTGTAATTTATGTAAGTTATTTATTGGCATTCATTGTCATTTTGCATCAGTGGTGTAATTTATTTTAGATTAATTGTTAATTTGCACTGGCGGTGTAAAATCTTTTTATTTTTGTTTTTCTAATGTTACGTTGCATCAATTGTGTAATTTAATATTGGTTTTATTTTTATTTGTATTGTTAAATTTGTATTGTTAATTGTGGATGATTTATGTACGAAGGACTTTCAACGGAAACACGACCGCAAGGGCTTTTTAGAAATGCTCCTCTTAGACAGGATGTTTGACTTTATTTGTACTGTAATACATGCTACTGTGTGACTGTACTTGTACTCTAACATTCTATCTAATAAATATATTCATCATCATCATCAAGTGATGGTGCAGAGGAGAAAGTACAAACAAACTGGAAAGAAACCAAAATAGTTTTCAAGAGACGACATCTTGTGATCTGAGCTCCTGGATCAGATGTGAAGCACTATGGGATTGTATCCTGCTTTCCATTTCCCTGTGTGGCATCAACCATCAGCCTCCTCCCGGTACGATAGCGGCCAGAGAGCTAACATTAGCCTTGTGCTAGCAGCATGCCGCTGTAGTGCTCCACCTCGGCTCTCCGTGGATTAAACCACCGCTGCCCCCCGATCTGCGCTGCTTCTCCCCAGCAACTCGGACAACTCTACAGCCCCTGTCCTGCAAACCGTGACTCAGGTCGTATGTTCTCCTACCACATCTCATCCGCTAATGCCATCCCATCTCTCTGGTCACACCGCTTGTTCCTATTGCATTACGTCTTCACAACAAACCGCACGACATGACAGACTCACGTCGTCTCAAAATGTCCCTCCTCAACAGCCGCTCGCACAATAGCAAGGGCCTCATCCTAAACGGATACATCACTGACAATCAACTGGATTTCCTCTGTCTGACCGAAACCGGGCATAAACCCCTGAACTATTTCTCTCTAAATCAAACAACGCCTCCTGGATTCACAAACATTAAAACACCCCGTCCAGGAGGGCGGGGTGGGGGCACAGCAGTCATTTTCAGAAAGGACATTAAAGTCACTACTATTTTTCCCTTGAATATTCAGTCATTCGAATATACGACTTTCAAACTGTCCGGTCCCTCCCCCCTTGTCACTGCTGTAATCTACCGCCCCCCCAAGCCCAACCCTTCTTTCCTATCAGAATTTACAGACTTTCTCACCCAGTTAAGGGCCATCTCATCATCCATCCTTCTGGTTGGCGACTTCAACTTCCAAATGGACAACAAAAACTCCAAACCCGCTACCGAATTCTTGCACCTTCTCAATTTCTTCAACATCACTCAACAAGTTAATTCCCCCACCCACACTCGAGGCCATAGCCTGAATCTAGTCTGCACTACTGGCATCACAATCCACAACCTCTCCAGCCATAACCTCCACATATCTGACCACCTTGCCATCACATTTAACTTACACATTCTCCTCACTATCTCCAGGACACAGCGTGAAATAGTCTTCAGAAATCTCAACTCCATCAACCCCTCTGCTCTTTCTGCACTCCTTACCACCAAGCTGGCTAACTCCCCTCCCCAAACCTCCCCTTCCTGTCTAAAATTCTAGAGCGTGTCATTGCTGCACAACTCCAGACTCACCTCAACTCCAACAGTCTGTTTGAACCATTCCAGTCTGGTTTCTGTCCAAACATTCTATCTAATAAATATATTCATATTCACACCACAGCACTGAAACAGCATTAATCAAAGTCACCAACGATCTTCTCCTCTCCTCCGACTCCGGCCATCTCAGCGTCCTCATCCTTCTGGACCTCACCGCAGCATTTGACACCATCAGCCATTCCATCCTCCTATCCCGCCTCAAGACTACCCTCAACATCACCGGCTCCGCTCCGTCCTGGCTTCAGTCCTGCCTCACAAATCGACAACAGTTTATTCACATCAACCACTGCTCCTCTTCCATTGCCCCCTATTGCAGGGTGTGCCCCTAGGTATGGTGCTTGGTCCTCTCCTCTTCATCCTCTACATCCTACCACTTGGCAACATCATCCGTCGTCATTCCCTCAGTTTCCACTGTTATGCTGACGACATACAACTCAGAGTAGACGACTGAAGCCAGACAAGAGAGAGAGAGAGAGACAAAAAGATAGAGCAACAGAGTAGATGACTGACGCCAGACAAGAGAGAGAGAGAGAGACAAAAAGATAGAGCAACAGAGTCGACGACTGACGCCAGACAAAAGAGAGAGAGAGAAAGATAGAGCAACAGAGTCGACAACTGAAGCCAGACAAGAGAGAGAGAGAGAGAAAGATAGAGCAACAGAGTAGATGACTGAAGCCAGACAAAAGAGAGAGAGAGAGAAAGATAGAGCAACAGAGTAGATGACTGAAGCCAGACAAAAGAGAGAGAGAGAGAGAGAAAGATAGAGCAACAGAGTCGACGACTGAAGCCAGACAAGAGAGAGAGAGAGAGAGAAAGATAGAGCAACAGAGTCGACAACTGAAGCCAGACAAGAGAGAGAGAGAGAGAAAGATAGAGCAACAGAGTCGACGACTGACGCCAGACAAGAGAGAGAGAGAGAGACAAAAAGATAGAGCAACAGAGTCGACGACTGACGCCAGACAAGAGAGAGAGAGAGAAAGATAGAGCAACAGAGTCGACGACTGACGCCAGGTTTCACTCTGCCTGAACTCCATTTTCTTCTGAGCAGAGATTAGCTTCAGGAAAAAACCTTGGTTGACTCCATTTATTGAATTTTACTGTTCTAAATACCAATAAAGAACATGATATTTACTGCGTATGTGTGTGTGCGTGTGTGTGTGCGTGCGTGCTAACGCATTGCTGCTAGCTCGTTTAGCTTGTTGACACTTTGGGGTCAGCGCATGCTGGCTGAATGGTGCTGCTGACAGCGTGGAACCTCTTCATCATCCAGTTGTAATGTTCTCATTGGCCCTCGGCTCCCTCCCCATTCGTGTCCACTCTACCACCAAGCCCCCACCACACTCATCATTCTTCATCCGTCCCGCCGTTCTCACCTGGCTATTTCCCCGTGCTGCTGTTCATCCTCCAGCGTGTCTTTTGTATTATCTCTCTCTCCATGCATCAGTTTTTCTCTCTCTCTGACCTCATTCTGCTCAAGTTATTACTTTTTTCTGTTTCATGCTTTCCTCTCATCATTTTTACGTTCATTTGTCAATTTCCTATCATTTATTGACTTTCCTCTCATGGCTTTTTGGCGGCTTGGCTAAGGTATCAAACAGCATCCTATGCATATGAACCAGACGATGAACTATGATGATAGGGTGAACCGTGTTATATCACAGCAATAATTCATAAAGTCATCAACTGCTTTGCAGCCGTCCTGCTTGTCTCTGCTTTACACGGTGCTGGAAGCAACAACGACGTACTGAGGACATCGATATTCACATATTCTTACCAGCAACAACAAGAACACGAGAACTGTCACAGAATTCTAACCTTGCTGCTCTGACGTAATCTTCTGTCCTCCGAGTCCTGGAGACATACAGGTCCTGGAGGGACGGCAGCTTGCAGCCGATCGCCTTCTCCGCAGCACGTACAATGCGCTGCAGTGTGTGTCTGTCCCTGGTGGTGGCGCCAGCGTACCACACGGTGATGGAGGAGGAGAGGACGGACTCCACAATGGAGGTGTAGAACTGCACCAACATCTGGGTCGGCAGCTTGAGTTTCCTCAGCTGCCGCAGGAAGTACATCCTCTGCTGAGCCTTCTTGATGAGGGAGCTGATGGTCGGCTCCCACTTGAGGTCCCGGGTGATGGTGGTGCCCAGGAAGCGGGAAGAGTCCACGATGGAGATGGGGGTAGGGGAGTCTGTGAGGGCGAGGGGGGGCGGTGGGGCTGTGACTTTCCTGAAGTCCACGATCATCTCCACTGTTTTCTGGCTGTTCAGCTCCAGGTTGTTGCTGCTGCACCAGAACACCAGCCGGTCCACCTCCCTCCTGTAGGCCGACTCATCACCGTCCGAGATGAGCCCGATGAGGGTGGTGTCGTCCGCAAACTTAATCAGTTTGACGGACTGATGGCTGGAGGTGCAGCAGTTGGTGTACAGGGAGAAGAGCCAGGGGGAAAGTACACAGCCCTGGGGGGATCCGGTGCTGATAGTCCGGGTGTCCGAGACCGTAGTCCCCAGCCGCACACGCTGCCTCCGGTCCATCAGGAAGTCGGTGATCCACCAGCAGAGGGAGTCGGGCACGTCGAGCTGGAGCAGCTTGTCCTGGAGCAGTCCCGGGAGGATGGTGTTGAACGCAGAGCTGAAGTCCACAAACAGGATCCTGGCGTAGGTTCCTGGGGAGTCCAGATCAGGGTTATTATAGTTAACGAAAACGAACGAAAAAACGAAAACTGAAATTGAAAAAACATTTTCGTTAACTAAACTAAATAGAAACGATAATTAAAACGAAAAACGAAAACGAACTAAAACGGTATTGTCCGTTCACAAAACGAACTAAAACTAATAAAAATTAATGACACTAATCCCTTCGTTTTCGTCTTTATCGATTTTGAAATTGATTTATTTTGCTCAAATAATTTTACGTGAGCTGGCGGCACCGTACGGCGCTACGTCACTGCTCGTTAAGACTCGGCTTCTTAACATCACAGGTAATATGGCGACGAAAGCCGGGAGAAAGCGCCAGAGCCCCATATGGGATTTTTTTGATTACGACGGCGAGAAAGACAAGAGCAAGTGCCTTGTAGTGGAAACGGGCGATAAAATATGTGGAATACTTCTCAGGGGAAAAAACCCCACGAATCTCAAAGCCCATTTGAGAAGCGCGCACAAGAAGGCGAACTGTGAGTTCATGGATAAAGTCGCCTCTCTGAGTAGCCCCCCCCCCCCCTACCCTCGTAAGAGGAGCAGCACCGCGACCAGGAGTTAGCAGCACCGCGAAGGAGACTACGATAATGGACTGCTTTCACCGACGACCAAATAGCTGCTGGTCAGTAAACACACAGGAACACCACAAGCGGGAAGATACACTCGTTAATATGTTTATTGAAACGGGAATGTCTACAAGGCTGTGTGATTCGATGGCCTTCAAAAGGTTTACCTTTTCACTCGAGCCAAAATTCAAATTACCCGGTGCTGCACGCGTGAATAATGTAATCGGAGCAAAGATGGAAACGGCAAAGGAGAAACTGAGGGAGCTATTAAAGGACGCGAGGAAGCTGACCCTCTGTGTGGACGGTGGAGCAAGAGGGGATTAACAGCATCATTCATGGGTGTGTCAGCATGCTTTTATCATCCACCTAGAGGCCAGGTTTACCATGCTATGCTTAACCTGCACCGACTGGAGCACCCACACACTGGGGAGAACATCGCTCGCTGCATCAACGACACATTAGAAGCCTGGGAAATAGCAGAACACAAGGTGCTGCTCATTGTGACTGATAATGGTGCCAACATTGTTAAAGCTGTGCAGCTCCTTAGAGATAGAGGCCAAGCACTTAGTGAGGAGCCCCCTGATGGTTCAGGGGCTCAGCCAGGAGGCTCTGGAGATGGTCTGGATGAACCTTGGATCGGATCTGACACAGAGGAGACAGACGAGGACGATGAGGAGGATGAGGATACTGAACACGTTGGTGAGTGGTTCTAGTCCCAAATACATTAGTCTTGTTGACTTTTTATGCTTGTATAAAATGTAACAATAATTAGTGTTGTAAACTTTAATTGATATTAAAACCCCATGAAGTCCCAAAGAAGAGGAAAACATTTATTTGTTCTCTTTTGCTCATTCTGATCCAAAACCTAAAATGCCAATCACAAATGTTGGAGCCTCCATCTGCTAAAACCTGAAATGTATAATTGTCACACTGAAATCATCGTTATTAATATGTCATGAGTTTACATCTAATATTGGGCTTCATTATAAATATACAATATTAAATGGGTTATCCTGGGGAAACTAGTTTAGGGTGCTAACAGTGTAAGAAATTAAACATCATGAAACAAGTAACGTTATTATCGCTGCTGTAAAAACAAGAGTTATTACAGACAGTCCTAATTCATCAATAATTATTAAACTGTACTATTCTTTGTGTGTTTTACATTTGTTTGTTCTTTTTGCTCAGTGCTTGACCTGCCAGATGATGGAGAAAGCTACAGGTTCCAGAGGATGCCATGTCTCGCTCACACCCTTCAGCTCACCCTGAAAGCTGTCATGAAGTACCCAAATACTGACTCACTTATGTCAAGAGCAAGAAAGCTCGTCCACGCTGTCAGGAAATCATCAGCGGCAAATGAAGCATTGTTCAAAAAGTGTGGCAAAACTCTTGTCCGGGATTGCAGCACACGTTGGAACAGCACTTTTGATATGCTGAGGAGGCTGCTGGAGATAAAAAATGAACTTAACCAAGTTCTTGAGGAGCTGGGCATGGACACGCTTCTCACAAGTGATTGGGCAAAGATGGAGAATCTAGTCAAACTGCTGGAGCCCTTTGCCATTCACACGGACCAGCTTCAGAGTGACACCCAGTCACTCTCACAAGTAGTGCCATGCCTGCTCAACCTTGAAGCACACCTGCAGACCACCACTGCTGGGAAGCAGTTAGCACAAGTGCTGCTGAAGTCTTTGCGAGAGCGTTTTGCCGCAATTCTTAGCCCTGACCCCCCACAGTTTGATGCTACAGCAGCAGCAGCCTGCCTGCTTGATCCGAGTGTTTCCATGATCCTTCAAACACAAGACCTGATGCCACTGAGGAGGGCAGCACAGACTTTAGTGCAGAACCCGGCAGCTCAGTTTAACCCAGTAGCTCCTCAGGATAACGTCATTGCCACTCAAACTGCAGCACACTCCCCTCCTTCTGTCCTTCACAAATACCGCTTCCTGGCCTCCCGTATGGAGTTCAATGTGTCATCTACAAATGAGCCTGATGGAGCCAACAGTCTTTTGGGCAAAATTAGGAGATATAGTGATGACATCAAACACACTGTGTTTAGTGAGACCCCCTTGCAGTTCTGGAAATCAAGAGAGGCTGTCTATCCGAAACTTGCCCCTGTGGCACTAGATCTCGTTAGTGCCCCTGCCTCTCAAGCCTTTGTGGAGCGCATCTTCTCAGTGTGTGGACTGTTGTCATCTGGCCTGAGAAACAGAATGACTACATCTCTGGAGCAGCGAGTTTTCCTCAAGATAAACAGGAAATTGTTGCTTGACTGACACCCATCACTCACTTTCACACACACATCTACTAGATACTGAACCAGTTATGTTGCTGCTAGAGAAAGAATGTTGACAGAAGGTATTGTAAGGTTAAAAAAGCTAAGTAGATCAATCATCAAGCTGAGGTGTAGAAGTATATTAACAGCTTCCAGCTTATATGCACTTTAAGTGTTCAAAACATTTGCCGCATTCACTTTATGATGTTTAATACAACATGCGAGGTACTGTATTGTTTACCTACTGCACTGATATGTTAAAAAACTGTTTTTCGTGCTGTAAAGTCTAGTTCTTAATTTATTTATATTTGTTTTGGTAAATTGAGTCAAAGAATTACTCAAACTTGTAGAGCGTATTGGTTTTCTGAGTTTGTTAATGTTTTTCTCAGATTTAGTTCCCCGAGACCCTCCTGGCTGGCTGGCCTGGCTGTCCCCAGAGGCAGTATTTGCACACATTTTGCACTTTAGGCAGCTATTCTGTGGACTGTTAATATGACTGAATAAAATAAATATATTGTTATGTTATCTTTTGTCGAGTTTTATTATTTAATTCTTTTTTAATCCTGCATCTGACAAATAACTCAAAGTATGAAAAAACGAATAAAAACTAAATTAAACTAATAAAACAAAAACAAAAACTAAATTAAACTAATAAAACCAAAACTAAAACTAATAAAAACTAAATTAAACTAATAAAACCAAAACTAAAACTAATAAAAACTAACAAATCCACGCTAAAAACTAACTAAAACTAACTGAATTAGAGAAAACAAATTCAAAACTAACTAAAACTAAACTATAATTAAAAATCCAAAACTATTATAACCCTGGTCCAGATGCTGCAGGATGAAGTGGAGGGCCAGATTGACTGCGTCGTCTACAGACCTGTTTGCTCGGTAGGCGAACTGCAGCGGGTCCAGGAGGGGGGCGGTGAGGGCACCGCCCCCCTCCTGGACCTTGTAGTGGAGGGGGCGGCCACCTGCTGGAGGGGGCGCCACTCCAAGCCTCGAAAAAAAAAAATATATATATATATATATATATATTAAAAAAAAGAAGAAGAAGAAAAAAGGAAAATAATAAACTAATAATAGTTATAATGTATAGCTTTGGCTACCTGCAGAAGCTTTTCACACTATTTTCTGCCTCCACTCAGAGATGGTCCATCTTAAAAACACAACACTGAAAACCTGGTCAGATACTAGGTGGGAAAGTCGGATCAACAGTGTACAGGCTGTGAGATACCAGGCTGCAAATGTCAGAGATGCACTTTTGGGAGTGAGAGACCACACCACAGACCCGGTGATAGAAATTGAGGCACAGTCTTTAGCTGAAGAGGTTGCATCATTCCGTTTCTCTGTCTGTACTGTGATATGGGATGACATCCTGACAGAAATTCAGCATGTCAACAAGTTATTGCAGTCTGAGACAATGCAGACGGATGTTGCAGTTGATCTCCTGAAGAAAACTGAAGCCGCTCTTACCAGCTACAGAGACACTGGATTTGCTTCTGCACAAGCATCTGCCAAAGAAATGTGTGAGGAGATGAACGTTGAAGCTGTTCTTAAGCAGAAGAGACTCAGAGACAGTTCTCCTACGAGGCTCCTGGTGAGGAACTGACTGAAGATTTCCTTTTTCAATATGGTGGTAGATGTCTGCATTGTGTCACTAAGGGAAAGATCACAGACAATGGGTGAAGTCGAGAAAAGGTTCAGTGTGTTTGTCAACTTCCCTCAGCTGCCCAAGGAAGAGCTGGAAAAGCCGTGTGAGAGACTGAGCAGTGCCCTGAGCTGGAATGGGCAGTCCGACCTGGATGAACAGGAACTGGCACTGGAGCTGCAATCATTCCCAGATTTGCCAAAACCCAAAATGACCACCTTGGAACTTCTCAGTTTCATACAGGAGAAGAAACTGAAGGAGATTTATCCTAACATGGGTGGCCGTGAGAATTGCTCTCACTATTCCAGTGACAGTTGCTGCTGCAGAGAGGAGCTTCTCCAAACTAAAGCTTATAAAAACTTACCTGAGATCCACGATGTCACAAGAGCGTCTCAATGGACTTGCTTTAATAAGCATAAATCATGAGCTTTCAAGACAGGTATCATTTGATGATACCATCGATTCCTTTGCTGCAAGGAAGTCCAGACGTATTAATTGCTTTAGTAATTTATTGTAATTTATGTAAGTTATTTATTGTCATCTCGCATCAGTGGTGTAATTTATTTGAGATTAATTGTTAGTTTGCACTGGCGGTGTAATAACATTTTATTTTTGTCTTTCTAATGTTACGTTGCATCAATTGCGTAATTTAATATTGGATTTATTTTTATTTGTATTGTTATTTGTATTGTTTTTTGTGGATGATTTATGTACGAAGGACTTTCAACGGAAACAAGCCCGCAAGGGCTTTTTAGAAATGCTCCTCTTAGACAGGATGTTTGACGTTATTTGTACTGTAATACATGCTACTGTTTGACTGTACTTGTACTGTAATACATGCTACTATGTGACTGTACTTGTACTGTAAATACATGCTACTGTGTGACTGGACTTGTACTCTAACATTCTATCTAATAAATATATTCATCATATATATTCATATTCATCTTCGACGTGTAACATTTTAAATGTAAGCTATCATGCAAAATTATTTGCTATGTATCTGTTTTGCATTGTTTGTGTGGAAGCTGTCAGGACTTTTAATTTCCTCTTAATCTGAACAGTAACCCTGTTTTATTTATTTATTTATTTTATTTTATTATTATTTTATTATTATTTGTATTGTATAGCGTGTGCTAGTTGTTTTGAAGAATAATTAAACTTTTAAGGTCCGTCATATGGCTGTTGTTATTAATGTTTTATATATATTATGTTTGCCGTGTGTGGGGGGGGGGGGGCGCAAAATCATAATCTCGCCTAGGGCACCAAAATGGCTAGGGTGAGGCGCTCAAAAGACTTCCTGACTACAGATGTCAGCGCTATCGGTCTGTAGTCATTAAGTCCTGTGATCCTTGTCTTCTTGGGGACAGGGACAACGGTGGAGGACTTGAAGCAGGCTGGAACACGACAGGACTCCAGGGAGGTGTTAAAGATGTCTGTGAAGACAGGAGTCAGCTCACTGGCACAATGTTTCAGGGTTCAGACGCATGCAGGCCTCATTCTTCATGCAGCCACCCCCCACCTGTACGCACATTACGCTGCTCGACCAGTACCTCAGGGAGGGTTGCATAGGAAAACCATTTTGTGGCGGTAGGGGGTTCCCCAGACCTGTTGACGTCACAAGGTAACAGAAAGACCACTCCCTCTGGGCATCAAACTCACCTTGTTCCAGTGGTTCTCCTTTCATGAGCATGTGGCCATCATCGGCGGGGCTCTTTTACCTTTTTACCTCCCCATGCTTCTTGCCCAACCATTTTCACGTGGACAGCCTTTATCATCTCGTCCGCAGCAGCTTTATCCACCGTGCAGGTCACAGGTGTTGTTGGAGCCTATCCGAGCTGACTAGGGCTGAGAGACGGGGCACACCAGCGCATCGCAGCGCCACACAAATGCAGGTCCTTTACGCACACACTCACACCTACGGACAATCTGGAGTAATCGATTCACCTACGTCGCATGTTTTTGGAGGTGGGAGGAAACTGGAGAACCCACGCAAACATGGGGAGAACATACAAACTGCAGACAGATAGGAATCGAACCCGTAACCTTCTTGCTGTGAGGCAACAGCGCTACCCACTGCATCACCGTACCGCCCGTTCGTATCTTAAATGTACAGAAAATGGATGCCCCCCCGTCGATGGAGAGTCGACAGACGTTTTTTAAGCACGAAAAATGTCTTGAGATTTAAAGTAAAGCAATGTTTTGTCATTCCTCTTCAGGGACTGGTTTAAAAACACATAAACAAACAAACTGTAGAATCAAACACGACAAATATTCTTCAACTGACTGAACCGCCTTTTTTCCAGGCCTTCATCAGCTGAAATTGCAGCCTCAGAGCTTGAAGGGTTAATGCTCCCCTACCGAGGAAGGCACAAGGTAAAAGGCATCGATAGATGAGATTCAGTTCAGTTTTATTTATATAGCACCAGATCACAACAGGAAGTCGTCTCAAGGCACTTTACAGGATTAGCAGGGAAACACAGAACCCAACTTGACCCACAAGAGCAACGGAGGCAAGGAAAAACTTCCCTTTAACAGGCAGAAACCTTGGACAGAACCTAGGCTCATGGTGGACGGCCATCTGTCTGACCGGCTGGGTTGAGAGAGAGAGAGAGAGAGAGCGATCCCTGGACTCTCCCACTTCCTGTTTTACTTTGGCACTCATCTCTTCCCTCTCATTTCAGACCTTGACTCTGTCCCTTATTGGCTACAGCTGTGTTCCCCTACCTCATGTTTAAAGTGTCCCTCTTTGTCCTGTACCCTGAACCAGAGCACCGGCGCCTGCCCACGTCATGCGGGATGAGAGTTGGACTCTTTGATTCTTTGGGTTAACCCGAACCAGAACCAGAACCAGAACCCTATTCTTGCCCATGGTCTGAGTTGGTTTCCTCTGTGAGAATGGATCTTGGTGATACTTTATTAAAGATTATTGAACGGAGTCGTGCATCCGGGATCAAGTCCTTGTTCGGGTCCTGACAGAAGCTCTTGATAATGATTGATTGTTCATTTTGGGGCGTTAAACTGAATGAATAGTAAGCTAACGGGTCCCTCCAGATGTTTTGCACATGGAGGTCACTTCGCTGGTACGGAATCAGAGCGGGCTCAATATGAATGTGTGATTTAAGGCAAATAGGCACTTATTCCACTGCTCTGCTGTTCCTGATGGGCGTGTCTGAGCGCTGTGCTGGGAGGGGCTGGTCCTCGGCTCCGTTCGGGACACTTTGCTGCCTCTCGGAGGCCTCCGTCCTCTGGCCTGGCTTCGTCTGCGGTGAACCCTCCTCTCAGCTTGAGTTGTAACTGAGTGTGTTCACGCCGCTGCCGCTCTTTCTGCTCTTTATCCTTAGCCTACCCTTTGATGTGGCCTTCAAGACATCCCTCCCCTCCTCATCCTCACCTGTCTGCTCTGTCCACCTTTCTCCTCTCCTCACTGCGGAACTCTTTTCTCTCGCCCCTCTGCTTCTCATTCCTCTTTGAACTTTAACTTTCCTCACTCTCCACTGCTTCTTTCTTCGACCCTTCACTCCTGCTGAAGTCACTCGATACTTTCAATTTACTCTTCTGCTTTCTAATCTGCCACTCCGTTCACCCCGTGATCCCCTTCTTTATCACTTGCTGTTGGATTGTATGGATGGATTCGAGGATCCCGTTTCCCCTTCCGCTCCCTTATTCCTTGTCCGCATGGCCCCCACGGCCCTGCGGTGGGCTGTTTGGGCTGAGGATGCTCAGTCTATTAGTTTACAATCAATCTGTGTTGCACATAGATATTATTGTGCTTAAGCCACTTTAATTACATTCAGTGTGAAACATTAATTCATTGAATGAATGAACGTGAAGTGGTGTAATGTGTTTTGTATTATTCACAAAGCCAGACGAGCTTTAATAACTAAATAAATGTTGAATGGAGACAAGATGAACTGGTGTCTTTCCACCTTTCCAGGTTAAAAATGAAGCTCCATTGACTGTAAACGAAGATTTCAAAGTGATCCAGAATCCAGGATCTCTTCTGGATCAACACCAAAATGTAATCATCTGTTCCTGGAAACATTCCCAACTTTTCCTGAACATATATCCAGAACATTTTGAGTTATCTTGCTGACAGACGGACGGACTACAGGCCATCTAAGGATGGGCGGCTGTGGCTGGAGTGTGAATGATTGGGTGAATGGGTGAAGGTGAGGCTTAAAGGTCCCATGTTATGAAAAACCTCACTGTTCGCATGTTTCTACACTATTCTGGTGATTCTGGGTCATTATCAACCCAAAACAGCAAAATAAAGCATCCAGTCAATCCTTCGGAGTTTGGGTCGGTCTGGAATCACCTCCTGAAACACGCGTGGGAGAAATCACGCCCCTTCTGACGTCAGGAGGGGGAAACGACGAAAGTTGAGCATTCTTTTATTCCGTCTGCGTTCTGCCCGTCCACGCTCTACGGCATTTGCCCTGCAGAACGTTTATTTTTGCTGGTGATGTTCCGGCGAAAATGAGCAAAAATGTTTTAGTGTGTGGTGACCATTTTGAACGAGATGCTTTATGGAGCAGGAGACAGACAGAGACAGACAGAGACAGACAGAGATAGACAGAGAGAGAGAGAGACAGAGAGAGACAGACAGAGATAGACAGAGAGAGAGAGAGACAGAGAGAGACAGACAGAGATAGACAGAGAGAGAGAGAGACAGAGAGAGACAGACAGAGACAGACAGAGAGAGACAGAGACAGACAGAGAGAGACAGAGAGAGAGAGAGACAGAGAGAGACAGACAGAGATAGACAGAGAGACAGAGAGAGATAGACAGACAGAGACAGACAGAGAGAGACAGACAGAGACATCGCAGCGTCCGCGTTACTGCCAACGGCTGATCCATCGTGGTGAAGAGGAAGCTGAGCTGGAAGACGAAGCTCTCCATTTCCTGCTCGGTCTCCGTTCCGACCCTCACCTGAGGTCACGACCTTTGGGGAGTGACCAAAGGAACAAGGTCGCGGGTACAAGCGGCTGAAATGAGCTTCCTCCGTGGGGGGGGGGGGGGCTCTCCCTTAGAGACGGGGTGAGAAGCTCCGTCTGGCCGCTGCTCGCGCTAGGAGCAGCAGGTGAGGGGGCTCAGGCATCTTATTCAGGCGTCCGGGGGGGGGGGGGGGGGGCTCCCTGGATGGAGGGAGGATTCAACGCATTTTTATTCCGTCCTGAGTTTATTCACGGGTCAATGCGCTGTGTGTGTGTGTGTGTGTGTGTGGAGACACTCTCTCTCGGTTTCCTGCGGGAGTCGAAGAAGAGCAGAGTGGATAAAGTTTATTTTTTGTGGTAATGTTCTGGCAAAACAAAAAAAATTGTGTGCTGAAACGTTGCTCACGGTTACCATGGTAGCGTGATCGCTATGAACGTACTTTTGCTTTAGAGCATTTCTAAGATGCATTTCTAAGATGCTGCAGACAGGACGCTGTCCTGCAGCATCTGTTTGAGACAGACAAGAGGGACGCTGTCCTGCAGCATCTGTTTGAGACAGAAACGAGGGACGCTGTCCTGCAGCATCTGTTTGAGACAGAAACGAGGGACGCTGTCCTGCAGCATCTGTTTGAGACAGAAACGAGGGACGCTGTCCTGCAGCATCTGTTTGAGACAGACATGAGGGACGCTGTCCTGCAGCATCTGTTTGAGACAGACATGAGGGACGCTGTCCTGCAGCATCTGTTTGAGACAGAAATGAGGGACGCTGTCCTGCAGCATCTGTTTGAGACAAAAATGAGGGACGCTGTCCTGCAGCATCTGTTTGAGACAGACAAGAGGGACGCTGTCCTGCAGCATCTGTTTGAGACAGAAATGAGGGACGCTGTCCTGCAGCATCTGTTTGAGACAGACAAGAAGGACGCTGTCCTGCAGCATCTGTTTGAGACAGAAATGAGGGACGCTGTCCTGCAGCATCTGTTTGAGAATGAAATGAGGGACGCTGTCCTGCAGCATCTGTTTGAGACAGACATGAGGGACGCTGTCCTGCAGCATCTGTTTGAGACAGAAATGAGGGACGCTGTCCTGCAGCATCTGTTTGAGACAGAAATGAGGGACGCTGTCCTGCAGCATCTGTTTGAGACAGAAATGAGGGACGCTGTCCTGCAGCATCTGTTTGAGACAGAAATGAGGGACGCTGTCCTGCAGCATCTGCTTGAGACAGAAATGAGGGACGCTGTCCTGCAGCATCTGTTATAAATATATGTCAGTAATCCCTCTCTCTCTTCCTTGCTACAAAATCTGACAATGAACCAGTGTTTGAATATGTCACACATCAAAGACAGAGACGAAGAGGAGGAAGACGAGTGCATCAGCAGCAAGAGAAGAGGGAATGAAGAGTTCAGGACTGAGAGTAGAGACTCTGAATGTTGGGACGATGACAGGAAAAGCTAGAGAGCTGCTGGACATGATGAAGAGGAGGAGGAAGGTGGACGTGTGTCCAGGAGACCAGGAGGAAAGGAAGCAAGGCTAGAAGCTGAGGAGCAGGATTCAAGTTGTTTATAACGGAGGAGAGGAAAGAGGAATAGAGGAGGAGTTATCTTGAAGGAGGAGTTGGTGCAGAGTGTTCTAGAGGAGAAGGAGAAGTTCTTACGCTCCACAGGTAGGAGGTGAGTTAGAGGAGAAGGAGAAGTTCTTACGCTCCACAGGTAGGAGGTGAGTTAGAGGAGAAGGAGAAGTTCTTACGCTCCACAGGTAGGAGGTGAGTTAGAGGAGGAGGAGAAGTTCTTACGCTCCACAGGTAGGAGGTGAGTTAGAGGAGAAGGAGAAGTTCTTACGCTCCACAGGTAGGAGGTGAGTTAGAGGAGAAGGAGAAGTTCTTACGCTCCACAGGTAGGAGGTGAGTTAGAGGAGAAGGAGAAGTTCTTACGCTCCACAGGTAGGAGGTGAGTTAGAGGAGAAGGAGAAGTTCTTACGCTCCACAGGTAGGAGGTGAGTTAGAGGAGAAGGAGAAGTTCTTACGCTCCACAGGTAGGAGGTGAGTTAGAGGAGGAGGAGAAGTTCTTACGCTCCACAGGTAGGAGGTGAGTTAGAGGAGAAGGAGAAGTTCTTACGCTCCACAGGTAGGAGGTGAGTTAGAGGAGAAGGAGAAGTTCTTACGCTCCACAGGTAGGAGGTGAGTTAGAGGAGAAGGAGAAGTTCTTACGCTCCACAGGTAGGAGGTGAGTTAGAGGAGAAGGAGAAGTTCTTACGCTCCACAGGTAGGAGGTGAGTTAGAGGAGAAGGAGAAGTTCTTACGCTCCACAGGTAGGAGGTGAGTTAGAGGAGAAGGAGAAGTTCTTACGCTCCACAGGTAGGAGGTGAGTTAGAGGAGAAGAAGTTCTTACGCTCCACAGGTAGGAGGTGAGTTAGAGGAGGAAGAGAAGTTCTTACGCTCCACAGGTAGGAGGTGAGTTAGAGGAGAAGGAGAAGTTCTTACGCTCCACAGGTAGGAGGTGAGTTAGAGGAGAAGGAGAAGTTCTTACGCTCCACAGGTAGGAGGTGAGTTAGAGGAGAAGGAGAAGTTCTTACGCTCCACAGGTAGGAGGTGAGTTAGAGGAGAAGGAGAAGTTCTTACGCTCCACAGGTAGGAGGTGAGTTAGAGGAGAAGGAGAAGTTCTTACGCTCCACAGGTAGGAGGTGAGTTAGAGGAGAAGGAGAAGTTCTTACGCTCCACAGGTAGGAGGTGAGTTAGAGGAGAAGGAGAAGTTCTTACGCTCCACAGGTAGGAGGTGAGTTAGAGGAGGAGGAGAAGTTCTTACGCTCCACAGGTAGGAGGTGAGTTAGAGGAGAAGGAGAAGTTCTTACGCTCCACAGGTAGGAGGTGAGTTAGAGGAGAAGGAGAAGTTCTTACGCTCCACAGGTAGGAGGTGAGTTAGAGGAGAAGGAGAAGTTCTTACGCTCCACAGGTAGGAGGTGAGTTAGAGGAGAAGGAGAAGTTCTTACGCTCCACAGGTAGGAGGTGAGTTAGAGGAGAAGGAGAAGTTCTTACGCTCCACAGGTAGGAGGTGAGTTAGAGGAGAAGGAGAAGTTCTTACGCTCCACAGGTAGGAGGTGAGTTAGAGGAGAAGAAGTTCTTACGCTCCACAGGTAGGAGGTGAGTTAGAGGAGGAAGAGAAGTTCTTACGCTCCACAGGTAGGAGGTGAGTTAGAGGAGAAGGAGAAGTTCTTACGCTCCACAGGTAGGAGGTGAGCTAGAGGAGAAGGAGAAGTTCTTACGCTCCACAGGTAGGAGGTGAGTTAGAGGAGAAGGAGGAGTTCTTACGCTCCACAGGTAGGAGGTGAGTTAGAGGAGAAGGAGAAGTTCTTACGCTCCACAGGTAGGAGGTGAGCTAGAGGAGAAGGAGAAGTTCTTACGCTCCACAGGTAGGAGGTGAGTTAGAGGAGAAGGAGGAGTTCTTACGCTCCACAGGTAGGAGGTGAGTTAGAGGAGAAGGAGAAGTTCTTACGCTCCACAGGTAGGAGGTGAGTTAGAGGAGAAGGAGAAGTTCTTACGCTCCACAGGTAGGAGGTGAGTTAGAGGAGAAGGAGAAGTTCTTACGCTCCACAGGTAGGAGGTGAGTTAGAGGAGAAGGAGAAGTTCTTACGCTCCACAG
Source organism: Brachionichthys hirsutus (assembly GCF_040956055.1). Classification (NCBI taxonomy): domain Eukaryota; kingdom Metazoa; phylum Chordata; class Actinopteri; order Lophiiformes; family Brachionichthyidae; genus Brachionichthys; species Brachionichthys hirsutus. The sequence goes on from NC_090902.1 coordinate 15,584,237, forward strand.
GTAGGAGGTGAGTTAGAGGAGAAGGAGAAGTTCTTACGCTCCACAGGTAGGAGGTGAGTTAGAGGAGAAGGAGAAGTTCTTACGCTCCACAGGTAGGAGGTGAGTTAGAGGAGAAGGAGAAGTTCTTACGCTCCACAGGTAGGAGGTGAGTTAGAGGAGAAGGAGGAGTTCTTACGCTCCACAGGTAGGAGGTGAGTTAGAGGAGAAGGAGAAGTTCTTACGCTCCACAGGTAGGAGGTGAGTTAGAGGAGAAGGAGAAGTTCTTACGCTCCACAGGTAGGAGGTGAGTTAGAGGAGAAGGAGAAGTTCTTACGCTCCACAGGTAGGAGGTGAGTTAGAGGAGAAGGAGAAGTTCTTACGCTCCACAGGTAGGAGGTGAGTTAGAGGAGAAGGAGAAGTTCTTACGCTCCACAGGTAGGAGGTGAGTTAGAGGAGAAGGAGAAGTTCTTACGCTCCACAGGTAGGAGGTGAGTTAGAGGAGAAGGAGAAGTTCTTACGCTCCACAGGTAGGAGGTGAGTTAGAGGAGAAGGAGGAGTTCTTACGCTCCACAGGTAGGAGGTGAGTTAGAGGAGAAGGAGAAGTTCTTACGCTCCACAGGTAGGAGGTGAGTTAGAGGAGAAGGAGAAGTTCTTACGCTCCACAGGTAGGAGGTGAGTTAGAGGAGAAGGAGAAGTTCTTACGCTCCACAGGTAGGAGGTGAGTTAGAGGAGAAGGAGAAGTTCTTACGCTCCACAGGTAGGAGGTGAGTTAGAGGAGAAGGAGAAGTTCTTACGCTCCACAGGTAGGAGGTGAGTTAGAGGAGAAGGAGAAGTTCTTACGCTCCACAGGTAGGAGGTGAGTTAGAGGAGAAGGAGAAGTTCTTACGCTCCACAGGTAGGAGGTGAGTTAGAGGAGAAGGAGAAGTTCTTACGCTCCACAGGTAGGAGGTGAGTTAGAGGAGAAGGAGAAGTTCTTACGCTCCACAGGTAGGAGGTGAGTTAGAGGAGAAGGAGGAGTTCTTACGCTCCACAGGTAGGAGGTGAGTTAGAGGAGAAGGAGAAGTTCTTACGCTCCACAGGTAGGAGGTGAGTTAGAGGAGAAGGAGAAGTTCTTACGCTCCACAGGTAGGAGGTGAGTTAGAGGAGAAGGAGAAGTTCTTACGCTCCACAGGTAGGAGGTGAGTTAGAGGAGAAGGAGAAGTTCTTACGCTCCACAGGTAGGAGGTGAGTTAGAGGAGAAGGAGAAGTTCTTACGCTCCACAGGTAGGAGGTGAGTTAGAGGAGAAGGAGAAGTTCTTACGCTCCACAGGTAGGAGGTGAGTTAGAGGAGAAGGAGAAGTTCTTACGCTCCACAGGTAGGAGGTGAGTTAGAGGAGGAGGAGAAGTTCTTACGCTCCACAGGTAGGAGGTGAGTTAGAGGAGAAGGAGAAGTTCTTACGCTCCACAGGTAGGAGGTGAGTTAGAGGAGAAGGAGGAGTTCTTATTTCCAGAAGAGACTAGAACATACGGTGACCTACAAGAGTGGAGGGAGGAGCACCAGGTGGACATCTTGAGTAGACGGAGCAGTTTAAAGGAGGTCGGTGACCTTAAGGTCGTGGTAGGAGAGAGCGTAGCCAGTCAGCATAGGCTGGAGGTGAGGAAGATGACTCTAGTGGTGAAGATGAGGTTTGGGGACACGCCTATAAAACCTTTCTATGTTCTTTAACGACCCAATAAGGATCACACAAATGCATTATTTTTAAAGTCACAGTTACTTAGGTTGACTGACGTTCAATACAAACAGCACAGATCATGTTTAAAGCAAAAAATATTTGTTACCAGGAAATATACAACAATCTTTGAATAATCAGGAAGACTGCTACAATTTAAAGAGAAAATGTCATTTTAAGGAACCAAGATTTCGTACGACAAAATCAGTGTCTGTGTGTGTGTGTGGGGGGGGAGAGTTCTGAAGGGATTTAGTGTGGAATTGAAGCAATGTACAAGCATGAGGCAGTTTAAAATGCTGTATGAAAATATGATTTGCAAAAGGTATGATGAGGGAGGTGTGGCCAATCACTAGAGGGAGGTGTGGCCAATCACTAGGCGTTTTAGGCGCAAATATAAAGTTATTTATTTTTGGTTATTTCTATTTGTCTTTTGGGTTTTTTCTTTCATTACTTTGGTTAGTTTGGCTAGTATATTTTCTGAAGTTGTGTATATTGTACTTGTATAGATTGTGGGTCTGTGTCCTTCCCCCACTAACTCTCCCTGTCTTCCCCTCCCAGTGCTCCTGCAATCCGTTCATTCCTGTCACCTGTGCTCCCGTCATCACCTGCACCACATCAGACATCAGCCCAGACTCTACAAGGTTCAAGGTTCCTTTATTTGTACCTGAAGGTAGATTTGTTTTGCTGTGAGGTAAAGTTAAAACATCCAATATCCATTTAAAACTAGAAAGACAATCAGAGACTGCAGACCCCGCCTCCAAAAGACTCTTCGATCTTGTGAGACAGTAAACAGGGCTTCCGGATCAGAGGGGCCAAACCTGCTCTAGCTTGCTGCTCCGGAACGTACTACAAGACTCCTTCTGGACTCTTTTTCCCATCATGCCATTCGTGTCCCTCCCTCTTAAAGTGGCAGTTTACAGCACAGGCACAATTCCAGATGTAAAAATAATTCTAGAATCTGGATCCAGATCCGGATCAACGCCATTCTCGGGGAGGACCGAGCCACGGACAGACCAAACCACAATAAAATAAATTACAACACAAGATTTAAGACTATGATTAAAATAAAACCCGATAAAAAGAAGAAGGAATAAAATACAGACTAATGCTGATTCAGCAAACCCACCGCGGTTGGACAAAGCTGTTTTTGTGCCTCTGAGTTCGGCAACTTGGCACTAGTAACCTCCGCCCAGAGGCCAGAGAGACAGAATGACCGTACAGGGGGGGGGGGGGGGGGGGGTGCAGGTCACCCCGTAACACGGACGAGGCAATCTGAGCTGCTCTGAGCTTCACCAAGCAGACGACCTGACCATTTAAGAATTACATTCAACCCTTTTTCTGTTTCAGAGTAGCCTGTCCAAACCATGACGCCAAAGAAAAGGACACAACACTCTCAGCAAAGGAGGGATGAAACATTTTCATGATAGTTCGATCAGCTTCCTCAAGCAGTGGGGTCGCGGCTGATCCCTCTTGCTTTATGCTTCACTGTTCTCTACAAATTTCAATCTGCTATCAATGATAATATACAATACATACCAATACATATACTCTGCTCACACACCACACCCCTACCAGATCGTCTAGTGACAGCACCCATCCTGCACCTGCCCCCCCGTGTACCAACCTCGCATGATTCTGGGATTCTGTCTGCTCGCCTGCCCCCTCGGATCTGTCTGCCTGACCCTCCTGATGACCCGGTGTTTGACCTTTGCCTGCCCCTTGGAACTGTCTCTGTGCCTGCCCCTAACCTGCTCCGTCTGCTGATCTAGACTGACTCCCTGGTAACCGACAATAAAAGCTGTTTTTGGATTTCCACTCGACCGCCTTGCGTTTGGGTACTTACCTGCCTTAGGCCGTGACACTGTACATGAGTTAATTAATGAATGTATTTGGCAATGTGTGTATGTTTAAATATAGTAATGCATATAGTGTGTGTGTGAATATACGCATGTATGTGTCTATGTACTGTAAGTATGTCGGCAATAGTATAACGTTTATTATGCCATTTACTTAAGGACAAGGGGTGGGAGTAAATAAGTTTTACTTCTTCTCACTCCTTTTCGAATATTCATTTTATTATGTTTTTTTTCCTTATTATTTTCTTTATGTATTCAAAATAAACAATTCAATCAATCAATCAAATTCAATCAAGAGGACAAAGGCAGAGCAGAGGACAAAGTGGTGGAAGTTAAAGAACAAAGAGTGTTGTGTAGCTTTCAGGGAAGAGGTGAGACGGGTTTTGGGTGGGCAAGAGAGGCTTCCAGAAGACAGGAAGACAACAGCTAAGGTGATCAGGGAGACAGGTAGTAGAGGACTGGGTGTGTCTTCTGGAGGAGGACAGGAGACAAGGAGACCTGCTGGTGGAACCAGTGATTAACGATAGAGATGGGAAGGTCAGTAGTGTGCAGGAAGATGGAATAAGTATTTAGAGGAATTAATGAATGAGGAAAATGAGAGAGCACAAAGGGGAGTAGAGGAACCTGTTGTGGACCATCCATCCATCTTCAACCGCTTATCCGGGGGGGTCGCGGGGGCAGCAGCCCAAGCAGGGAAGCCCAGACTTCCGTCTCCCCGGCCACTTCCTCTAGCTCTTCCGGGGGGGAACCCGAGGCGTTCCCAGGCCAGCCGAGAGACATAGTCTCTCCAGCGTGTCCTGGGTCTTCCCCGTGGTCTCCTCCCGGTGGGACGTGCCCTGAACACCTCCCCAGGGAGGCGTCCAGGAGGCATCCTGAATAGATGTCCGAGCCACCTCATCTGGCCCCTCTCAACGCGGAGGAGCAGCGGCTCTACTCCGAGCTCCTCCCGGATGACTGAGCTTCTCACCCCATCTCTAAGGGAGAGCCCAGCCCCCCCACGGAGGAAGCTCATTTCAGCTGCTTGTACCCGGGATCTCGTTCTTTCGGTCACTACCCAAAGCTCGTGACCATAGGTGAGGGTAGGAACGGGGATCGACCGGTAAATGGAGAGCTTCTCCTTTGGGCTCAGCTCTCTCTTCACCATGACGGATCTGTGCAGAGTCCGCATCACTGCAGACGCTGCACCGATCCGTCTGTCGATCTCTCGCTCCATCCTTCCCTCACTCGTGAACAAGACCCCGAGGTATTTGAACTCCTCCACTTGGGGCAGGATCTCCTCCCCGACCTGGAGGGTGAACTCCACCCTTTTCCAGCTGAGAACTATGGCCTCGGATTTAGAGGTGCTGATTCTGGACCAGGATGTGCCAAATATTAGAATGAGAGAAGTTAGAAAGGATGAAGAGAATGAAGAATGGGAATGCAGTTCGACCGGATTACCTGTGGAGGTGTGGAAGTGTCTAGGAGAGGTAGCTGTAGAGTTTAACTGGGTTGTTGAATACAATCCTAGAGGGGAAGAAGATGACAGAGGTATGTCTTTATGCCGAGGAAGAGTACCACAGACGCAATGTTAGCATTGAGGCTAGCAACGGAGAAGTACAGGGAAGGTCAGAAGGAGCCTAGGACAGGGTGTACAGAGAGGAACTGTGGTACTGCATGAGGTACTGTAGTACTGCATGAGGAAGTCTGGAGTGGCAGAGAAGTATGTCAGAGTAGTATGTCAAAGTAGTACAGGACATGTAGGACAGCAGTGAAGTGTGCAGTAGGAGTAACGGGGGAGTTCAGTGTCGAGGTGGGATGCACCAGGGATCAGCTCTGAGCCCCTTTTTGGTTGCCATGGTGATGGATAGACTAACAGATGAGGTGAGACAGGAAGCTCCTCTGAATATGATGTTTGCAGATGACATTGTGATCTGCAGGTAGAGGAGAATCTAGAGAAGTGGAGGTCTGCTCTAGAAAAGAGAGGGATGAAGGAGAGCAGCAGTAAAACAGAGTACATGTGTGTACATGAGAAGGTCCCAGGGGGGACAGTGAAGCTACAAGGAAGAGACGTAAAGAAGGGAGAGGACTTCAGGTACCTCGGGTCAACAGAGCAGAGTGATGGAGAGAATGTGGAAAGGAGGTGAAGAATTGTGTGCAGGCAGGCTGGAATTGGGGGAGGAGAGTATCAGGTGTGCTCTGTGATAGGACGAAGGGACAGGTCTATAAGACAGTGGTGAGGACAGCCATGATGGACGGCTTAGAGACAGTGTCTCTTAGGAAAGGACAGGAGGCGGAGCTAGAAGTGGAGGAGATGAAGATGCTGAGGTTCTCCTTGGGAGTGACCTGGTTGGACAGGATTAGAAATGAGACAATAAGGGGGACAGTGAAGGTTAGACGTTTTGGAGACAAGGTCAGAGAGACCAGACCTGGATGGTTTGGACATGTCCAGATGAGAGACAGGGACTATATCGGTTGAAGGATGCTGAGGATGAAACTGCCAGGGAACAGGACTAGAGGACGACCCAGGAGAAGACACATGGACGTAGTGAGGGAGGACATGAGAGTGGCTGGTGTTGGGGAGGACGATGCAAAGGACAGGGCTAGAGGACGACCCAGGAGAAGAGACATGGACGTAGTGAGGGAGGACATGAGAGTGGCTGGTGTTGGGGAGGACGATGCAAAAGACAGGACTAGAGGACGACCCAGGAGAAGACACATGGACGTAGTGAGGAAGGACATGAGAGTGGCTGGTGTTGGGGAGGACGATGCAAAGGACAGGACTAGAGGACGACCCAGGAGAAGACACATGGACGTAGTGAGGGAGGACATGAGAGTGGCTGGTGTTGGGGAGGACGATGCAAAGGACAGGGTGAAGTGGAGAAGGTTGATTTACTGTGGCGACCCCTCACGGGACAAGAAGAAAGTACAGTCGTACTGGTCCAGGACTTTTCCTCACTACTTCAGAAACATATTTAGCATGTACAAATACATTGAGGGAAATGTTAGGAGAGTACTAGCCAACATGACGAACAAGAAGATCATTAATGAGACCGACCAGCATTGACTTGCTTGATATTGGTGGGGTCTGCATTGTGGGCTCAGAAAGTGGGATTGGAGTGTATTGTGTGTGTGTGCATGCGTGAGTGCATTGTCAGTTCTTGCAGCAGTGCCAGTACTTCATATTCATGTCTTTCTCTCCCTCTGTGTCTTCGTCTCTCTTTCTTCCTCCCTGCGTATTTCTCACCTGTTCATTTGTCGCTGCTTGACAGTTCTCATTATTGCCTTGGCACTAGCTCAGCATGTCCTGCCAAAGCAAGGCACTGAAATGGAATTTGAGAAAGAGGGAGATTGTAAATGAAGAAAGGGAGGATGATGCTGATGGAGAGAGGGAGAGAGAGAATCAAAGCAGAGAAAAGGGGACAAAGACAAATAAACAGAGAGGAATGCTGCAACACAATTAAAAGTACTTAAATCTCAGAAGAATGACACGGACAAAGGTATTAACATGGATACGTGTACCACTACATAGACACGCAACACAACCGACAACACAGACACGCAGCCCACAACCCAACTGACAACAAAGACACATAACCCAACCGACAACATAGACACACAACCCAACCGACAACACAGACACGCAACCCAACCGACAACACAGACACACAGCCCACAACCCAACTGACAACACGGACACACAACCCAACCGACAACACAGACACACAGCCCACAACCCAACTGACAACAAAGACACATAACCCAACCGACAACATAGACACACAACCCAACCGACAACACAGACACACAACCCAACCGACAACACAGACACACAACCCAACCAACACAGACACACAACCCAACCGACAACACAGTCACACAACCCAACCAATAACACAGACACACAACCCAACCAATAACACAGACACACAACCCAACTGACAACACAGACACACAACCCAACCGACAACACAGACACACAACCCAACCGACAACACAGACGCACAACCCAACCGACAACACAGACATGCAGCCCACAACCCAACTGACAACAAAGACACACAACCCAACCGACAACACAGACACGCAGCCCACAACCCAACTGACAACACAGACACACAACCCAACCGACAACACAGACACACAACCCAACCGACAACACAGACATGCAGCCCACAACCCAACTGACAACAAAGACACACAACCCAACCGACAACACAGACACGCAGCCCACAACCCAACCGATAACACAGACACACAACCCGACCGATAACACAGACACACAACCCAACTGACAACACAGACACACAACCCAACCGACAACACAGACACGCAGCCCACAACCCAACTGACAACACAGACACACAACCCAACCGACAACACAGACACACAACCCAACCGACAACACAGACATGCAGCCCACAACCCAACTGACAACAAAGACACACAACCCAACCGACAACACAGACACGCAGCCCACAACCCAACCGATAACACAGACACACAACCCGACCGATAACACAGACACACAACCCAACTGACAACACAGACACACAACCCAACCGACAACACAGACACACAACCCAACCGACAACACAGTCACACAACCCAACCGATAACACAGACACACAACCCAACCGATAACACAGACACACAACCCAACTGACAACACAGACACACAACCCAACCGACAACACAGACACACAACCCAACCGACAACACAGACATGCAGCCCACAACCCAACTGACAACAAAGACACGCAACACAACCGACAACACAGACACGCAGCCCACAACCCAACTGACAACACGGACACACAACCCAACCGACAACACAGACACACAGCCCACAACCCAACTGACAACAAAGACACATAACCCAACCGACAACATAGACACACAACCCAACCGACAACACAGACACACAACCCAACCGACAACACAGACACACAACCCAACCAACACAGACACACAACCCAACCGACAACACAGTCACACAACCCAACCAATAACACAGACACACAACCCAACCAATAACACAGACACACAACCCAACTGACAACACAGACACACAACCCAACCGACAACACAGACACACAACCCAACCGACAACACAGACACACAACCCAACTGACAACACAGACACACAACCCAACCGACAACACAGACACACAACCCAACTGACAACACAGACACACAACCCAACCAACAACAGACACACAACCCAACCGACAACACAGACACACAACCCAACCGATAACACAGACACACAACCCAACTGACAACACAGACACATTACCCAACTGACAACACAGACACACAACCCAACTGACAACACAGACACACAACCCAACCGACAACACAGACACACAACCCAACTGACAACACAGACACACAACCCAACCGACAACACAGACACACAACCCAACCAACAACACAGACACACAACCCAACCGACAATAGTCTTCTCAACACTCGGTACACACACACACACACAGCTCCACACACATACACACACACACCTGAAAGAAGAGGCTGTATTTATTGATAATGATGAGTCATTATCAATAAATACAGCCTCTTCTTTCAAGCCTCCATTCTTTCAGGTTATTAAATTATTGATCAGAGACAAAGAGTTTTAATGGAATTCAAATGTCATAATGTGTGTGTGTGTGTACGCACACATGCGTGCGTGCTTGTGTGTGTGTGCGTGTACACGTGCATCATCAGTCAGATAATATAAAGGCAATGTAAACACAGAGATGGAGACAGAACTGTGACCATGTCATTGCTCTGTGTGTGTGTCACACACACACACACACACACACACACACACCTCCAAATGACGGTGGTTAAGCGGGTCGTCCTATCATCGAGAGGTTGGTGGTTCGATTGGCGTACACTGTCATCCTGTCCATGGCCAAGAAACTTCACCCACCTCACCTGTGTGAATGTCGGTGGTGGTCAGGAGGGCCGATGGTGCTTCTGTCAGTTACCCCAGGGGAGCTGAATCTGCCCCAGGGCAGCTGTGGCTACAATAGTAGCTTCACCACCACCAAGTATGGAGTGAATGAATAATGCGCAATATAGAGGTTCTTGAAAAGCTCTATAAAACCACTGCATTATTATTATTAATATTATTATTACACACACAAACACACACACTTCCATACACACACACTGACTGTCCCTGCATCTCATCTGTTGTTGTGGTGCTTTCCTATTGGCTGAGCCTCGGCATCACATGAAAACTCCTCTGGAACATTGAAGCCAGTTTCCTGTCCAGGTCGAAGAAGAAGCGTCCGGCCAGAGAGAAGCGGCTCATTTCACTTCAGGACAAACGGAGGGCGATGGAGGCTGCATGGTGTTCCCACAGTAAAACAAGCAAGGTACGGAGACGATCATCTATTCACAGCAGACTTTCAGACCTGTCCTCACTCCTCAGGCTGTGTGGAACAGCCGGAGGCCTCCGTGTCTGAGATCAGATGAGACGCAGGACGGCGACACGCTGGGTGGATCCACTTTCCTCTTAGGGGTGAAAACTAAATCAAATGTGCAATGAAACAATCCAAAGAGTCCATTTTACTGCATTCATAATCCCAACTGATTAACTTTAATTCTATCTTTGTATTCTGTGGCCTTTCAGATGGAGCCTTCAGGTCCAAACATCTGATCTGCTTGACAGAAAGCATTCCAGGCCTCAACAACGGAAGGCGAGCAGACGGGGTTCCGGGGACGGGTAAGGTCGGTACACGGGGAGGCAGGCGCTGGAAGGTTGCTGGAAGGAGGACATACATGACACTACAATCTGGCGTCGGTGTGCCGTCTGGGCTGGGCTTATGTAATGGGCGGGGTTGATTGTTGATCTGCTGCAGCTGGTGACGGGAGCAGGTGACAGGGATCAGCTGATTGCAGAGCGGCGCTGTGGAGGCAGGGAAGTGGGCGTGGAGAGCGGCACAGCCGTGACAATGTAGGTCCTCACTATGCTGTAGCACTATGTAGGTCCTCACTATGTAGGTCCTCACTATGCTGTAGCACTATGTAGGTCCTCACTATGCTGTAGCACTATGTAGGTCCTCACTATGTAGGTCCTCACTATGCTGTAGCACTATGTAGGTCCTCACTATGCTGTAGCACTATGTAGGTCCTCACTATGTAGGTCCTCACTATGCTGTGGCACTATAAAGGTCCTCACTATGCTGTGGCACTATAAAGGTCCTCACTATGGCCGGACCCGGAATGATGAATGAAACAATCTGTATATTTAATTCAAGATTCAAGATTCAAGAGTTTTTATTGTCATTATGCGAACAAAATCGTGTGAAGGCCCACAGCTAAAGGCACACAAGAACATAAACGAAAAACAAAATCTCTCTTAAAACAACAATATATATACACATCAGAGAGAATCAAGGAAATAGTGCAAAATAGCAACAGCAGCACAGTGGGACAGGCACAGAGCGTCCATTCCAAGTCCCAGCTCACTGCAAGGGAACGACTGCTGAGTCCAAGTCAGGCAGACGGTGACCCCCAATCCCCTGAGCTGTCCTCACCACCCGGGATAGGTCCTTCCTGTCCTGCGCCGTGCAGCTGCCGTACCACACGGTCGCACTGAGACACAGGATGCTCTCTATCGTGGCCCGGTAGAAGTCTTCAAGCAGCACAGAGGAGAGTCCAGCCCGCTTCAGCTTCCTGAGGAAGAAGAGCCGTTGCTGGGCCTTCTTCACCAGGTAACAAATGCCTCACGGACCGGTACCGGACCCGGTAACAAATGCCTCACGGACCGGTACCAGGCCGCGGCCCTGTGGTTGGGGACCCCTGTACTACACGATACTTATCTCCCCTGACAAGCTACAAAGGATGAAAACATCCACAATAAATATTTAAATATTATCTCAGTTTGCATTTAAATCCTGTCAGTGCTTTAACCTTGTCCAATAGAAACGCATCTGTGAGCTCTTTATTCTGGAGATTGAAGAAATCGAAGTGAACCATTTCTTTTCAATTTCTTGATTGAGAGTTCCTGTTTGATTTCTGTTCCTGCACAGTCGCGAGGGGGGGCTGACCCAACAGGACACCTATCCCACACCTGTACCCACAACTGGACAAATTTCTGCTAAACTTGGTTTCATGACTTCATATATGGAACGACATGAAATCTGCTCCAAGAAATGAACCATTCTGTGCGGTCCCACTGAACTAACCTGCTCGCCACCGTGCAGCCATGGACTTTGACTTCAGGCCAGAGGAGTGACGATGATGATGATGATGAGGATGATGACGACGACGACGATGACAGCCCTTGGGCGGGAGGGTATTGTGATTACTGTTACATCCTCTATGAACCACTCGCCGGGCTTTGGATTTTTAGTCTTCATTATTTATTGATATTGATCTCCTATTAGGAACTTTAATGCATTGCTTGGGGATCAGTCAATTCTGTCTCACTGCATTTTGTGGAGTGAGCATGAATTAGAATTGAGGAGAGACAGGCGGGAAGCGTGGGGGGTGTTTGAGTCTGATGGGGACGTACAGCTCCATTAAGACACCAGTTAAAGTAGTGGCGAATATCGAGCAGAGAGGAGACGGCTCAGAATGATTAGTCAGCAGAAAACGACTCGCTAATGAAGACAGGCCAGGTCTGTTTGTCCAACGGACAGTAGACAGGGGGACGGGGTCAGAGTCTGTTAGTACGATGGAGAGCAGACAGGGGGACAAACTCGGAGTCTGTTAGTATGACGGACAGCAGACAGGGGGACAAACTCGGAGACTGTTAGTACGACGGACAGCAGACAGGGGGACGAACTCGGTATCTGTTTGTGTTAAATGACATGAACACGTGGCTAAAGTACCCTTTAAGATGGATATAAACTTCTAGCTCACACTAAGTGAACTGTCCACATGTGAAAGTGAGGGAGACCCTAAACGCCTCAGGTATGGACCAAAGACAGGAGTATGGGGGAATATGGAAAGAACGTGTAACTTGTGTAACGCCTGGTGAAGCTGGACAGGATAGATACTGCATGTCTAAACTGATTAGGGCGTGCAGACAGACAGATCACTCTTTACCCATCGTTTTTGTTTCATTGGAATAAAAATTGAGCCTAACAAGTTTTTCTCACTTTCCTCCTCTTATCACTTTTTTCTTTGTATGTCTCAGGGCTCAAAAACAATAACCCATCAGGTCTTAATGATGGAAGACAAAACCTACCGCTGTGCACTCCAGCTCCTCCTGTGTTCTCATACTGTAATGAGACTGAACGAGCAGTGTGTGTGTGTGTGTGTGTGTGTGTGTATGTTGTGTTCTCGTTGTCTAATGGTTAGACTTAAGGGCTCAAATGAAGATTCAATTACTGTGGTCTGTTTTTGTTTGCAGCCCATGGCGACACGTACTCACAATCAGGCTCACGCAGAAACACAGATCTTTACGCTGTCACAGATTGCCCACACACACTCCATATAATGCCCATAGTTCATTGGCTCAATGAAATTTAAACACGCACACACTCAACGCACTTGACAACAAAGTCATTTGAGAACCCTGAAGGAGCAATATCCAAATCTGCCAAAGAGAAAATAATGATAATTCTATTGAGAGCCAATCTGGGGGCGCTTTGTGATGATGGTCATTTATTTGGAGCTGCGCGGTGCAGTCAGCCTCAGAACCGACGCAAATATCGATCCCTTTTAGGATATGAAAACACCTGCAGGCCTCAAATCACTTCTCGCAGCATTTATTCATTCGCTCCATCGCAACCTCCTTCTCGAGCAGCACATTTGTTTCCCTTGCCCCCTCATCTTCATTTCAGATGTGTTATTTAGGGGGGGGGCTTTGGTACCCTCTTAGTGTTTTTCTAAATCATCATCATGCAAAATGTTCCCTTTTGTGCTACATCATCGGAGGTCATATCATCGGAGGTCACATCAGCGGTCACATCATCAGAGGTCACATCATCAGCGGTCACATCATCAGAGGTCACATCATCAGAGGTCACATCATCAGCGGTCACATCATCAGAGGTCACATCATCAGAGGTCACATCATCAGAGGTCATATCATCGGAGGTCACAACATCAGAGGTCACATCATCAGAGGTCACATCATCAGAGGTCATATCATCGGAGGTCATATCATCAGAGGTCACATCATCAGAGGTCATATCATCGGAGGTCACAACATCAGAGGTCACATCATCAGTGGTTACATCATCAGAGGTCATATCATCGGAGGTCACATCATCAGAGGTCACATAATCAGGAGTCACATAATCAAGAGTCACATCATCAGAGGTCACATCACCGGAGGTCACATCATCAGAGGTCACATCATCAGGAGTCACATCATCAGAGGTCATATCATCAGAGGTCACATAATTAGTGGTCACATCATCAGAGGTCAACATCAAAGGTCACATCATCAGAGGTCAAATCATTAGTGGTCACATCATCAGAGGTCAACATCAAAGGTCACATCATCAGAGGTCACATCATCAAAGGTCACATCATCAGAAGTCACAACATCACAGGTCACATCATGAAAAGTCACATCATCATGGTTTTCTTAAAAAAACTCGAGGTCGTGGGCGAAAGTCTCGAACAGAACTGATTATCATAAACTGGAGAGTATTTCATAAGTAACAAACGCACAACAGCTCACCTGAGCGGGGGGGAGGGGTCAACAGCCCTGCACTTTATGGATGCTAATGACTCCAGGGGCGTCGTTTGTCAGGTTTCATCACTGCCAGGGAGTATTAGCATTCAGAAAGCAAATGCTAATACTCCTGGGGAGTCTGGTTGCCTTAGTGGTTTCGGTCTCTTCTTTGTTTTCTGCTCCAAGAGGAGTATAATGATCTAAACTCTCGACCAGTCTCTCAGAACTGAAGAAGCCTCTTGGATGAAGGTGAAACTTGAACAAGTCCAGCTGATTTGTCATTTTTGCTCTTCATGATTTACCTCCACCTGCAGGACTGAGAACCTGCTCAGGCATGTTGGACCAGTCATGTGACTTCATAACTCACAGGCTTGTCCAGTCATCTTCATATACCATATACTGCTTGTTTTTGGACTCAACATTGTTACCTGTATAAATACGTTCAATCATTCCAAGTCAAGCCAATAGTCCAATCCTGTTGAATCCAGGCCAGCCTTGACCAGGCTACTCTTTCCAGTTCATTCCAGAACAGCCGGTCTGGTTCTGTCATGTCCAGTCTGAATTAAAACAAAAGAAATTCACAGAGACGTGCACAAAGGAAAGTCGTGGGTATACCGATCAATAAAGCAATAGCACGAGAGACAGACCTGACAAAGGAGAGGGGGAGACGGGTGATAAACAAAGTGTTTGGTGCTCCTCTAAGTTCAGGACTCCTGTTAACTCTCGTGGATGTGAAGAAATAAAAGTGCTCATCAGCATCAAGAGGAGAGACGCTGAATTATTTACAGGCTGGATGGATTTACGGTACGAGCCGGCTGACTTAGCTACGGAGCCGCTTCCTCTCCATCTCATTATTTACTTATCCCCTCTTCTTTTCTGAGCCACGCCCCTTTACACATGGTGGATCTTTGTTTAATAATTGCTTTCATCTTTTTATGACCTCTTTATGCCTTTCTCAATGTTTTTGTCTGTTTATGCTTCATCTCTTTCTCAGCAGTCTCTTCGTCAAGTCCGTCTTTATTGTCGCGATCCATCAATCCATCCATCTTCATCTGCTTATTCGGGGCCGGGTTGCGGGGGCAGCAGCCTAAGCAGGGAAACCCAGACTTCCCTCTCCCCGGCCACTTCCTCCAGCTCTTCCGGGGGGATCCCGAGGCGTTCCCAGGCCAGCCGAGAGACATAGTCTCTCCAGCGTGTCCTGGGTCTTCCCCGTGGTCTCCTCCCGGTGGTACGTGCCCTGAACACCTCACCCTATCTCTAAGGGAGAGCCCCGCCCCCCTACGGAGGAAGCAATCCTCGCTTTCTAAAATGTCTTTTAGAATAAAGATAAAAAATAAAGTCAAAAGATGAGCGCAAGGTTCCCTCCAAATCCCTGTCCATCTTTAATGGAGAGCGAAGGGCCTTCAATCCAGACTGAAAGATCTCAGAACCCAAGAGGAACAGCATTAATCACATGGTTGAATTGTCGCTCCTTGAGGCGGGCCTGTTTCATTCCCCCACTAACTCTCTCCCCCCCCCCCCCGGTGCTCCTGCAATCAGTTCATTCCTGTCACCTGTGCTCCCATCATCACCTGCACCACATCAGCAATCACACACCACACCCCTGCCAGATTGTCAGTGATGCGTCCTACTCTCCAGCACTTCAAACCAACCTCCCGTGTTTTGACTCTGCCTCTTCGCCTGCCCCTTGGGATCTGTCTGCCTGCCTGGATTTCCTGGTTTGTGACCCCTGCCTGCCTCTTGGACCTTCCCTGTGTCTGCCCCCTCAGATCTGTCTGCCTGACCGTCTTAACCGACAATAAAAGCTGTTTTGGTATTCCCGCTCGACCGCCTCGCAATTGGGTTCTTACCTGCCTTAGGCCGTGACGTGAATAATGGATTGATTGGCATCAATCCGAGAGCCAGAGTTCAGAGCTCTTCCACCGCTGGTTTGCATGAAGGGATTGAAGAGTGCGACATAAATGCAGAGCAGCATAACTATTGTCACACCTTTTTATAGTGTGGCTGCTCCTGCAACTTATACTCAGGTGCGACTTATGCATATTAAAATATATACAGTAAACCCCCAGCTATCCGTGGTTCAAACTGAAGTATCCACAAAAAAAATGTCATCATTCCAATCTTGCGAGATACTACGAGCGTAATCTCACGAGATCTGAACTTTGAACACAATCTTATCGCAGCATAACTATTGGGTGGATTGACATGAGAATACATTTACCATATTTTCTGAACTATACATCCCTCCGGAGTACAAGTCAATAAATAGTCACACTCCTTTGGGAAAATTTTGCACAACAATCGAAAACAAAAAACATTAACATACCGGAAATCTCATTGTGTCTCTTATCTCATTGTGTAGCTACTATGCCATGACAATAAAGGCTTTCTATTTCTATTTCAGCTGGTCAGCTTGTTGTGGAAGCCTCACGCAGCGCTAAACGGCGAGAGCTGATTGGACGGCATTCTGCACTGTCATGGATCGAAGCATGTTGGCAGCAGCTGATTGGATGTCCTTTTCCATTAGGATCAACCCTGCTCAGTGCTCTATTGCTAGTCCAGATAGCTCCTCTGGCTCTTCTTCATTCTCATTTTTCTTCTTGTGTGAGTAATTCCTTACTCATCTCCAACATGTCATCGTCATTCATGAGGCTCATCCGCCTAACGAAGCCCCCCCCCCCACCTCGGAGCTCAGCCAGTCACACGGACGTGGCTACGGCTGCACTTTTACTGTGTTTAGGGGAAAAGCCCTTTTAATCATTGACTGCTTCACGACATTCTTCCAGCAAGCATTGATCGTTCAATTCAATTCAATTCAATTCAGTTTTATTTATATAGCTCCAGATCACAACAGGAAGTCATCTCAAGGCACTTTACAGGATTAGCAGGGAAACACAGAACCCAACTTGACCCACAAAAGCAAGCACTTTGGCAACGGAGGCCAGGAAAAACTTCCCTTTAACAGGCAGAAACCTTGGACAGAACCGAGGCTCAGCTGTCTGACCGGCTGGGTTGAGAGAGAGAGAGAGAGAGCGAGAGAATGGCAGGTCGGAGGAGAGTCAAAAACAAGGAGATGTAGGGAAGCGATAGCAAGACAGAGCCAGATGTTCTGCCCAGACCGATCAAAACCTTTGCCTGCAGTTTGTTATTCTTACCTGTGCTTTTGTTTGGTCAGATTTTTGATTTGGTACTATTTGATAATGATAGCAGCGAGAAGCTTGTCCATCCGTCCATTTTCTTGTAGACAACTTCAAATACATTTGCTTTATCCGCCTTGCAGGCCACAAGTGTTGCTGGAGCCTATCCCAGCTGAGTGCGGGTGAGAGGCGGGGTGCACCACAGGACTGTGACAGGCTTGTATAGACCTAAATACTTTGACGTTTTCGAGAGGCTTGACCAAAGCTGGCACCTGATCCGATGTGCAGGAGAAAATAAATCTGCTTCCAAACTGCTGTGGGAGTGAGAGACCTGACCGTTCTCCTCCATGCCAATGTAGAAACGTCTGTGATGGTGATCTTAACCAGAACATAACGGATCACTGATCACGTGATGATGTGAGATGTTGCTCCATCTCCGGGGTAAAGAGTTCGACTCCTAGTGCACTGTTCTGCGCGCGGCTGATTTAGAGCTAAACACTCTTTAGAATGTGTTCCCAAATGTCAGATTGTTCCCGAGAGGCAGATTCTGCAGCAAAGACAAAGCTGAGGACAGAATAAGACTAATTAAAAGTCTCTGAGTCTGACTGATCGGAAGCCATCCAAGGAGAAGAGGGCCTCAAGTATTTGTGAAGCAAAGTAGTGTGGATGAAATCCATGAGTGGCCTCAGCTGGTTATTGTCTCTCAGGAAGGGTCTGAAAGGCTGCGGCCGCTCAACGTCTCACAGAAATGAGAGTTATGTCACAGCGGCATTGTCACTTTTACTTTGCTGAACTTGCTTTAGAGCAGTGGTTCTCAAATGGTGGGTGCGATGTCAGGGGGGGCGCCTGTGAGCGCTGAGAAAATGTTTTTTTTCCCCTTACGAGATTAAAATGTAATTGCACATCCACTCCAGTAGTTGGCAGTGGCGCCCTGATTGTCAGAGTGCAGGCAGGGAGTATTAGCGGAAGAAGAGCGGTTGTAAACAAACCTTCAAGAGACAGCGCAGAGAAATATTTAACAGAGACGGAGACGAAAGACAAAGGAAGGTCAGTCGAAAGCAAAGACGAGGAAATATGACGTAGCGTACGTAGCGTACGTAGCGTACGTAGCGTACGTAGCGCTTGCTTCACCGTGACTACGATGGGAGAAGAAAAAAGACCTGACTTCCTCATTTTGCTAAAAGCACAATTATTTTTTCATTTTGGTTTTGTAGGTTAAAGTGTTTTATATTTTGTGCTCCCTAGTTAATGTTGCTGATCAATTTCAATTTATTATTATTTATTGATGTTATTTAATTTAATTTATTATTTAATTGTATAAATTGTAGTTTAAGGATTAAAATGTCAGGCAAATTGATGCACTTCAAATATTTTCTGTTGCAGACTAAAAAAATGGTAATAAAGTTATTCTTTGTTGTAAGTTGATCTATATTTCTTTCTTTTTCATATTTCTTTGTATGTTCATAAGGATACGAGTGGGTTTTTTTTGGGGGGGGGCAACAGAAAATAATTGAGAAGCACTGCTTTAGAGGGAAGTTTAGCGGGGAGATGACATAGAAGCCGTTCAACAGGGATGCTTGTTGGGGGGCAGCTGAGGCGTCAGTCGGCCAAACAGCGTTGATGCCTTTTCTGCACTTCTTTATAAAACCATAATAAAGAATCTGCTTTATGGATTCTCGTCAGGATGCAAAGCCTCATTACAATTACAATTCATTATACTATGCACTGCGTGTGTGTGTGTGTGTGTGTGCGTGCGTGTGTAAGTGTGTGTGGGCGTGTGTCTCTTCATTTGATAGAAACTTTGTGTTAATTGTTTGCTCTATCAATATGTAATTAGAAGCCAGAAGCCACTGCAGTCTGGACGTGTGTGTGTGTGTGTGTGTGTGTGTAATGAAGTTTCTTTATGTGCCATCATTATACTCATGAGGGACACACAACAGCCCTACAGCCACCGGAATGCACAAAACACACACACGCACACACACACGGACAGTTTGCTGTTTAATGGAGCTCTTCTCGTCTTTAATGAGCGTTGTAGTCGCTCTCCTCTCTGTTGTCCCCCTCATTACCTCTCGGTCCTCACTCCTTCCTCTTTCCTTTTCACTTGTTCATTTTGTCCTCTCTTCTATCCTTCTGTTCTTCTCCAGTCCGGGGCCCGGCGGCCCTATGGAGGCTGAACGTCAGGGCAAGACTGAGGCTGGAGTTGGCGTTCCACAGGGCCACGGGGAACACGGGGGACTTTCTGAAGATGTGGGGGGTCGACAGTGTCCTGTGCCGTGTGTCTGACGGAGGAGAGCTGGCCCTCGGTGATTTTTGTGAACATGAAGCATTCATTTATTTTTTCTGCTCAGACCTCGCTGCCACAGAGGGTGAGATGTGATGAACAATTGTAATTAAAGGCTTTTATAAAAAATCAAAATAATCTTCTCCAGTCCGTCTCCTGCTCTTTGAAACTTATTCTTGTTCTCTTTACATCCCGCTTCTTTGTCTTCCTGTATTCGATGCCGTCCTCCTCTCTTCTTTCTTTTTTCTTCTCCTTTTTTCTCAATGCATTCCTCTGCAAATCAAATGTCACCACATCATAACAACATCTAGTTCACTGGTTTGGTGAGTCTGTCTCTGGGTTCGGTGAGCCGGTCTCGGGGTTCGGTGAGTCGGTCTCGGGGTTCGGTGAGCCGGTCT
Source organism: Brachionichthys hirsutus (assembly GCF_040956055.1). Classification (NCBI taxonomy): domain Eukaryota; kingdom Metazoa; phylum Chordata; class Actinopteri; order Lophiiformes; family Brachionichthyidae; genus Brachionichthys; species Brachionichthys hirsutus. Next base: position 15,604,227 of record NC_090902.1, read on the forward strand.
CGGGGTTCGGTGAGCCGGTCTCGGGGTTCGGTGAGCCGGTCTCGGGGTTCGGTGAGTCGGTCTCGGGGTTCGGTGAGTCGGTCTCGGGGTTCGGTGAGTTGGTCTCGGGGTTCGGCGGAGCCGGTCTCGGAGTTCGGTGAGCCGGTCTCGGGGTTCGGTGAGCCGGTCTCGGGGTTCGGTGAGCCGGTCTCGGGGTTCGGTGAGCTGGTCTCGGGGTTCGGTGAGCCGGTCTCGGGGTTCGGTGAGCCGGTCTCGGGGTTCGGTGAGTCGGTCTCGGGGTTCGGTGAGTCGGTCTCGGGGTTCGGTGAGTCGGTCTCGGGGTTCGGTGAGTTGGTCTCGGGGTTCGGTGAGTTGGTCTCGGGGTTCGGTGAGCCGGTCTCGGGGTTCGGTGAGTCGGTCTCGGGGTTCGGTGAGTTGGTCTCGGGGTTCGGCGGAGCCGGTCTCGGAGTTCGGTGAGTTGGTCTCGGGGTTCGGTGAGCCGGTCTCGGGGTTCGGTGAGCCGGTCTCGGGGTTCGGTGAGCCGGTCTCGGGGTTCGGTGAGTTGGTCTCGGGGTTCGGTGAGTCGGTCTCGGGGTTCGGTGAGCCGGTCTCGGGGTTCGGCGGAGCCTCTGCTGTGGAGGTCAAGACGCACCCGACTCATCGTATCAATTCGTGATGACACGCCCCTCTTGGCCGTCACTGACTGCAGATGATCACATTACATTGATTGGCCAATCAGTGCTGGGGGAATTTAGTGCGCCCAGTATTCAACGTGTGACTGTCGTGCTCGTACGTCGTGTGATCTTAATCCAGACTGACTATGTCGAGCAAAAAAAGAAAGTGGTCGGACGAATATGTACAACATGGACTCACACGCATCACGGAACGTGATGGGAGTCAGAGTCAATACTGAACATTAAACAAAATAAATAAACACAATAAGCTTTCCAGGCGGAGAATCTGCGTGACTTCAATGCCAAGTCGAGCAGCTCTAGTCTCACTCCGGCAAAAATGAAGGAAGACTTTTTGAAGCTACATGGAGATGGGGAATTGTTATTGCTGAGAAACACTGGAATGTTTAATACCATTTGTTACGACATATCTTTGTGATCAATCCTTTGAGGATGCTGGACATAAAAACATGAAAAGGAACAGACTTTGCTGTGAACATGACATGAGAGCGGCACCAAGGTGAAGCCACGCACCTGAACTCTCAAAGGCAACAGCAGAATCACTCTGATTGGCCGGTTTGTAGTTTCTAGTGAGTTCATGCACTGTGTTGGTTTTGTTCTTTGAAGAAGGTGACGTTCATGCACGGTTCATTTTGTGCACCATTAACAAATCATATACCTATGTGTTGAATCTGAAAATGAGTTTACACAAACTTTTCACTTGTCAATGTAATGATTATTGTAACAGAACTCCTAGGAATGTAGCCATAACTTTAAGGGTAGGAAACATGTTAGCTGTCTTTCTAAATCCTACCAAGCATTGCTACAGAGTACAGACAGGAAAACAAGGCACAGCATGTAACATTCTCCACCTGCTTGCTGTCTTCTGTTCTGTCTACATTTTCACTTCTGCCTTTAAAACATTTGTTGTATCAACCTCATTTTTGAACCTACATTGCCACCCTGTTGCCTTCAGGTAAAACTGAATATCATCACCGTTATTCTTGAAGTCCTTACCTATTCATAATAAAGACAATCTAACTTTTGTATCGTGTAAGTATCACTGAGGGTTCCACTGCCTCCTGTGTCGTGCATTTCGGTCTGAAAACTAGCACGGTCTAACAGATCATTTGATTATACATACAATAATACTTCGTTATGTTAAAAAGTGAAGCAAATCAAGTTCAGTTCATGTATGTCATCCATTTATGTCCAGCTGCTTAGGAATCGAGTTGAAAATTATGCATACATTGCCAGAATGAACATACTTTATTTGATCTCTGCAGAAATAATCATCTAGTGGTATTCTCAATAGCTTTAATATATTCCCTGACTCAGAAAATGTATACTTTGACACCAAGATTAACCTTCTAAGTGGCTTGGAAGCCGAGATAGTGGCATTTATAGATTTTACATGGCGGAAATAAAAGATGGCCGCCATCCGCCATCTTGATGAGGTGGCTCCCACCAAAAATTTAAAGCTATTATCACTTCCACCTCTTCTTGTCCATTCAAAGTCAATAAAGAGTTATTTTTACTGCTGGCAATAGCGGGTTTAATGTTGGTTTTAGGACTTGTCTTTCTTTACAACATACGACGCCACCATCAAGGCCACCGTCAAACTAAAAGCAACATAAAATACAATAAAGTACAAACAATTGCATATAAATAAATATGTAAACGTAAATAACATACCTCGCTGGCTGACCCTTACTTAGAGGCAGAAATGAGGACTTTAAACTTGACCGTAACATTTATTGGTCTTAATTCGCTGTAACTTCTCCTTAACTAGCGTGCATCACGTGCGGAAAACATTTCATGAACAATAGTTCCGATATTAAATAACTATAAATATGTAAATATGCATAAAGCAAAAACGAAAATAGATAAACGAAAATTATGGCAGTGAAAGCTATGTGAGCACATCATTTTTTGGGGGGCTTTTATCCGCCGTGTCCCCATAATTTTGCTAAGCTGCCGGACTATCATGAAAGGAAGAGGAAGAGGCGGGCCCTGAGTTTTTATAGGGGTGCCTCCAGAAAACCAAAGAAGAGGGCGGAGGACTAAAACAAAATACAGGGCAAATAAATAAAATGTGAATGCCAGGCAGCTAAATCAAATTACATAAATGCATTTTGAAATATTTACAATAAAATATAGAACAAAAAAATTCAAAGACTAAAACAACCAGTCTTTGTCACAAGGGCACTGGCTCACAACTTACCAGGATTTAACAAGTCCATAACAACCCTGTTACATGTACATGGGGTAGCTCGCAGTTTTGAAACAGTTCATATGGCCCGCTACTGTGTGATGGAGGAACCACACAGGAAAACAGGGCGCGAGTGGAAAAAGGTCAAGGGTCAGCTGCAAGAGCCTCCTACCAACCCGAACAGAGCAGGAGGTCGGGGGTTCTGGATAGGAATCCAGGTGATTGTTCAGATCAATTCTCTTCTGTTGGGTTAGCTCGCCATCCTTGGAAAATAACCTGGCCTGCACACAACCAGGACCAAGGAAATCAATCGATGTGTACACAATTTGTACACTATTTGTATTATCTGTTGTCAATGGATCCCAATTAATAATGTTCATTGACACAGTAGAGAACATACATTATTAACCGCCTTCAATACTCAGATCTGTCAATTAATACTAAAGAACCAATAGAAATATGACACAAATAGCAATTGCTAATCAGGCCCATCAAAACCAATAGGAGCGGCTAAAGCTAACTACTCAATAATCTAGTGGAGTGTTAGCACAGATTCAGCTATTCCGTTTTTCTCTCTCATTCACAGCCCGGCACCGACAGTCGGCTCCTATGAGTTAACGAGTAATCATTGCAGTTCGATAGTTGTCTTATTAATACTCATTGATAAACCAGGTAAAAATCCTACCTGCAGCCTCAATTGATTGTGTGTCCCTCACGTCTCCCACCTACTTCCTACGACCTGAAATGGAAAGCTATCCAGGTGGTTGTTCCCGGTCACGTGACCCAGGGACTACTCTCGCAAGAGCATGCAGTAGTTTACCAAAGAGTATTTAACAGGGCAAGAGGATACGGTTTCTCACAAGGTGAATGCATTGAATACCATTATTGATCCCCCACCGGCTACTCGCGTTGTATGGAAATAAAAATAAGAAAAAAAATTTTTTTTTAAATAAAATAAATAATATATATATATTTATTTGGCTCTGGTATTGTTTAGGGGGCCGGGTCAAACGTCGAGGCGGGCCGTAGTTTGGGAACCCGCTGTAAAGTGTGAAGCTAAGTAGCATGGCGCTGCCACACTGCCGACAGGTACAAGCAGGCATGTGTGCCCACCCTGAGCCATTTGCAGGTGCGTCACACGTCCCCTTCATGTCCCCACCGCCATCTCTAAAACACGTCCCCTTCATGTCCCCACCGCCATCTCTAAAACACGTCCCCTTCATGTCTCCACTCCCATCTCTAAATTACGTCCTCTTCATGTCTCCACTCCCATCTCTAAAATACGTCCTCGTTATGTCTCCACTGCCATCTCTAAAATGTTTGGATTGACTCGCCTGTGTTTGACAGAACAACAACGTTCAGCGCATTCGTTCACTCACAAACTCCAACTTCCAACACGTGTCGTCATCCACTGAGATTTCATTACAGAAGTTCATTTAACACGGACACTGAGAACAAACTAACAGGTCCTGCAGCGAGATCCCCGACGCGGACGCCATTCCCATATTCTCACTGCTTCCCTCTTTTCTTTTCCAGTCGTTTTACTGCTGCCTTTCTTTAGATCCATGACTGAGAGCTAAAGAACAAACCCGCACACGAACGAAACATCTGCACCGTCTTTCTCCTCCGGCGGTCGACTCAAACTGAACCTACTCGGGGAGACTCCGCCTTCATTCGTGTGTCCTCGGTTCACCTCGGCTCCACGCTGAGATTCTGTGACTTCCAAGGCATTTTAAAGTCCATTTCTTTGGTTGAAAACCGAGTCGTTGGAGAACCGAGGTTCCGCTGTTCATGTTTTGACAAACAGCACTGCTCTTGTATTTGAGTATTTGCCATTTGATTTGTTGAAGCAGCCATTCATCAGCCTGGGTGTTGTGTGCATCGCGGGGGCGGGGCTTACGCTGTGTACTTCTGACCCTGGCGTTGTACAGGCCAGGGGTTTGGTCTACTCTACTCTATTCTACTTGCTGACAGAGCACAAAGTCAACCATTAATATGAAGCTTCATGCATTCCCTCAGTCTATCACTAATGCCATTGATCTGATCGATTGCCATCCAGATGCGTGACGTATTCGTATTCTGCTTGCGGTTCAGCACCTTGTTGGCTGATTCATTGAGTGACTGCTTGTTGGCTGCTTGGCTGTCCTAAGCTGCAGATCAGCAGCATCCAGCGAGTTGAATCTGCTAGAATCTATTCGTTCTGGAGAATTTGAAGGGAAAGTGCAAATAGAGCTGACACTATCAGCTGGCTGCACACCTGGGGAGAGAGATGGAGAAGGGGGGCGAGTAAGGAGGAGAGAGAGCTCTGAGATGATGCCTAATGTGGTGTGTAATGCTGTTTTTCTGTCTCTGATTGGCTCCATTTAACTCTGAGTAACCCCCCCTCCCCCCCTCCATACCTCCTCCAACGCATCCACCATCATCTCTTTACCTCTTTGCCAGTCAGCTGGATAACTGACTAAGCTCTCTCTCTCTCTCTCTCTCTCTCTCTGTACTTGCTCATGGCGGGACCATTTTTATCTGTCCTGACAGTCACTTCGACCAGACTGCTGTCTTATCCACATCGACTGTGACTGAGCTCTGGTCACATGGATGGCGATTAGGATCAGAAGAGCACGATGAGGAATGTCCTGGAGGGAGACATAGATGGTTCAGAAATCATTCCACGTCAAGATGATAGCATATGAAGCAACTGACATTGAAATATGTTATATTCATGAAATTAGAATGACGCATACCACCCCCAACATGGGTGTTCAGTTTCTCTGGCTCAGCCCCCATCCTTCTATAAAGTTTTGTGGGAATTATTTGAGTGGATTTATTGTTAATTAGCTAAAATTTTGAAAAATGCCAATTTTGCTATCTATCGGAAAAGACAAGAAACACCTTCTCTTTCAGGTTCTGCTGGCACGGTGTGAAATCAGGATCCAAACTCAGACAGCCAAGGTGAGTCCAATATCATGGTACAGATCTATGTATCTATGCCTTGCAGACGACTTGGCAATTATGTCCCCCAGTACTGTTGGGTTCCAGCAGCTGTTGGATGTATGCTCCGAGTATGGGGTTGAGTTTGATGTACAGTACAATGCAAGGAAGAGTGTGGTGTTGATATGTAGGACCAAGGAGGATCAGAAGCTGCACTTTCCAATGTTTTACCTGTCGGGGCAATCCCTCTGTGTATCTGTGTGAAATACCTCGGACACATCATAACAGACAAGATGGAGGACGATGCTGACATGTGTAGGCAGAGACGGATGTTGTATGTCCAAGCAAACATGCTAGTCCGTAAATTTCATTATTGTTCTGATGATGTGAAAGTGAGCTTGTTTCGGGCTTCCTGCACGCCTCTGTACACGGCCCCATTATGGGTCCGCTACAAGAAGGGGACCCTGCAAAAACTCCAGGGAGCATATAATGACTGCCTGAGGATACTGCTGAGGAAGCCCAGGAGCAGCAGTGCTAGAAAGCTCTTTTGTGACTCAGGACTAAGCTCTCTACAGGCCCTCTTGAGGAACCTGATGTTTAAGTTCATGTCCTGACTTGATGGGTCCTGAAACAGTGTTATATTGATGCTCACAAATCCCAGGTGCAGCTCAGTCAGCAGAATTGACCCATTCTTTCTTTGTTGGATATCTGGACCGACATTTATGTAAATATCATTTTAACCTAACTACTCAGGCAGTGGCTGCTGAGTTAACTATTGCCAGGGCAGATGTCTGGTGGTTTTGTGGTGGTCGTACGCTGTATGGATACTTGGCCCCAAATTGGGCAGGGAGATGTGCACTTGTTTCTCTTCTTTCACCCATACAGATCTATGAAGTGGCGGAGGAAGAGATCACGTTATGGACCGATAATGATCCGATTCTCACCATGTTAACCAGAAGAAGGAGAAGCAGTGGTCCGGACCCTTCTGCGGGGAGCCCAGTTTATATTGACGCGATAGGAATCCCTCGTGGCGTCCCTGATGAATACAAACTGGCGGACCAAGTGGCGGGGGGGTTTAGAATCCCTTTTCTTGTGGCTAACTCCTAATAAAAATGTGGTTAGGATTAATTATGTGCATTACAATGTTCAGCGTTTGACAAATTACACCCGGGGCGGATTTGAAGCAGTGCATGCTCAGTTGTCGGCCACCTCTCACGTTGCATATCAGAATAGGATAGCTTCAGACTTGTTAGCCAAAAATGGGGGAGAATGTTCTATGTTTGGTGACAGTTGCTGTACTTTTATTCCCAACAATACGGCCCCGGATGGCAGCCTTACAAAGACTCTTAAGGGGCTTAGGGCTCTGCCTAATGAATTGACGAAACATTCTGGTATATCTAATCCTTTTGGGGACATAATGGAGAGGTGGTTTGGTAGGTGGAAAGGTCATTGGTAGTCTAATCATATCATTGGTCGCAATGTTGGGGGTGTTTGTGCTTTGTGGATGCTGCTGTATACCATGTAACGCCAGTTGGTGATCAGGTGTCTTGAGCGATCAGTGGGGGAGGTTGGTAAGCCCCCACCCTACCAGATGGCGGAGAGAGAAGCCCTGCTGGAGCGGGTCTCCGAGGACGAGGGAGACGGAGAGGACCAGATAGAATGCCTCAGACACCATGACATTCATGTTCCCACCGATTCTGGGGACGACGAGGAGGAACATCATCTATAGTCGGGGTTTGCATGCTACATGACACACTGTTGCTAAGGCTAACACATGGTGACGTTGTGGGGATCTTTGAATCTCTGTCTTATAGGGTTTTTAGTGTCCCTCATGGGCGTCGTAGGTGAGGCTAGCTCACACTTATACGTTATAGGCATTGGAAGTGTTTAGATTTTTCCACTTTGTTGCACTACACGCCTTTGCGCCGGTTTATGAGTTCAAGCTGAGTTCCCTGGGATGGACGTCCACGTGTCCTGAAAGTAACGGCAAGCTCCCGGGGGGGGGCTTCCAGGCTCGGGCCACCTGCTATTTTTCCATCCGCTGGATGGGCGGTCCTTATATAGGTTGCACCACATGTTTATGTAGTGACCCAGTTGGGTCACCCCAGCAGGGGAAGTTGTAGGCAAGTATTAGATGGGATTCCACAACGTGATTACACACCGACATCACAACAGGGACACACCACATTTATTTTTGTATTACTATTACTGATTCACTTGAACGTCTCATTTGGTGACGACACATAGTGACGCTGAATAACGGGATAAGATTGGCTGGGGCGTGCCCCCACCCGCTCAGGGGATGGGCTGGTGCACATGAAGACACGGAGGGAGAGAACGGCCCTTTGTTCGGACTTGAGACACACACAAGGAACAGGATCGGACCTCAGCGCTGATAATCTAATCTAACTGTACTGATCTGTTAATTATATAAATGTCTTAATCTTGACCCACATCCTCCTCATTGACTACGCACCCACTAAGGAGAACAAACAACCGGAAGAGGGTTTGGTAGAACCCTAAAACTGAAATTCCCTACAACCTGAAAAGGGAGCTGCACAAATTAGTGGGAGATTTTACAACACTAATGCAAAACTGATATATATGAACCAAAAAGAACAAAAAGGAATCTGTCAAAAATACCCCAAATAATATCAAGAAAAATTATACAAATTGACAAATAACCCCTGATCATTACATGGACTTTCAATGAAAACAAGACCGCAAGGGCTTTTTAGAAATGCTCCTCTTAGACAGGATGTTTGACTGTACTTGTACTGTAATACATGCTACTGTGTGACTGTCCTTGTACTGTAATACATGCTACTGTGTGACTGTACTTGTACTGTAATACATGCTACTGTTTGACTACTTGTACTGTAATACATGCTACTGTGTGACTGTACTTGTACTGTAATACATGCTACTGTTTGACTGTACTTGTACTGTAATACATGCTACTGTGTGACTGTATTTGTACTGTAATACATGCTACTGTGTGACTGTACTTGTACTGTAATACATGCTACTGTGTGACTGTACTTGTACTGTAATACATGCTACTGTGTGACTGTACTTGTACTGTAATACATGCTACTGTGTGACTGTACTTGTACTGTAATACATACTACTGTTTGACTGTACTTGTACTGTAATACATGCTACTGTGTGACTGTACTTGTACTGTAATACATACTACTGTTTGACTGTACTTGTACTGTAATACATGCTACTGTGTGACTGTACTTGTACTGTAATACATGCTACTGTGTGACTGTACTTGTACTGTAATACATGCTACTGTTTGACTGTACTTGTACTGTAATACATGCTACTGTTTGACTACTTGTACTGTAATACATGCTACTGTGTGACTGTACTTGTACTGTAATACATGCTACTGTTTGACTGTACTTGTACTGTAATACATGCTACTGTGTGACTGTATTTGTACTGTAATACATGCTACTGTGTGACTGTACTTGTACTGTAATACATGCTACTGTGTGACTGTACTTGTACTGTAATACATGCTACTGTGTGACTGTACTTGTACTGTAATACATACTACTGTTTGACTGTACTTGTACTGTAATACATGCTACTGTGTGACTGTACTTGTACTGTAATACATACTACTGTTTGACTGTACTTGTACTGTAATACATGCTACTGTGTGACTGTACTTGTACTGTAATACATGCTACTGTGTGACTGTACTTGTACTGTAATACATACTACTGTTTGACTGTACTTGTACTGTAATACATGCTACTGTGTGACTGTACTTGTACTGTAATACATGCTACTGTGTGACTGTACTTGTACTGTAATACATGCTACTGTGTGACTGTACTTGTACTGTAATACATGCTACTGTGTGACTGTACTTGTACTGTAATACACGCTACTGTGTGACTGTACTTGTACTGTAATACATGCTACTGTGTGACTGTACTTGTACTGTAATACATACTACTGTTTGACTGTACTTGTACTGTAATACATGCTACTGTGTGACTGTACTTGTACTGTAATACATACTACTGTTTGACTGTACTTGTACTGTAATACATGCTACTGTGTGACTGTACTTGTACTGTAATACATGCTACTGTGTGACTGTACTTGTACTGTAATACATGCTACTGTGTGACTGTACTTGTACTGTAATACACGCTACTGTTTGACTACTTGTACTGTAATACATGCTACTGTGTGACTGTACTTGTACTGTAATACATGCTACTGTGTGACTGTACTTGTACTGTAATACACGCTACTGTACCCCCCAACAGGCAGCTCACACTCATCCAGGAGGCTTCACGGACGCCCTTGATGATGATGAAAGTCTCACTGCCGGCTGTCTTCATGGGGAATTAATATTCCAGGGAATGTGGCTGATTGAACATTAGTCAAGCTGTGCTGATCATTTCTAATGACATTTGCATCGGTCCAAAGAGAAACGGATTCCGTGCCACTCTGGAGAATGTCGGCACAGCAAAGCGGTGCGTTGTCGTTCTACATGCTGGGGCAGCAACATGATGGTGAAGGGGCCCGTCTGTCCATACTTTACACCAGCGGACAGGATGGGGTTAATCATTTTAAAGCATCAGCACTGCCAAGGCCACATTCATGTTACATAAATACAGGTTTACCACCAAAGAGCACGTCAGATTATTTTATATAGACGGGATAAACCTCCAGCTGCCTGTAGCCCCATCATCAACCTACGCCTGGTCCAGGACCAGAGCATTCAGGCTTCCCACCAAAGGTTGCTGATGTGGGATTCCTCCTCCTCCTCCTCCTCCTCCTGAGGGACGATGCACATTGTCTCCCATAACTCTGAGACAAACATTTCCTCCTCAACCACAGTCTTTATTCACCTTTTACTTTATACTAACAGCGTGGCATGCATAACTGATCTTTGCCTATACAGGAATAATATGGAACATAAAGCACCGTTTAGTCCTCTCCCTAACGTGCATTCTATTCTCAATGCTTAAAACATGAAAAACTCACTTTCCCATGTTTCTACACTATTCTGGTGATTTTGGGTCCTGATCAACCCAAAACAGCAAAATAAAGCATCCAGTCAGTCCTTCTCAGTTTGGGTCGGTCTGGAATCACCTCCTGAAACACGTCTGGAAGAAACCCCTCCCCTTCTGATGTCAGGAGGGGGAAACGTGCACAAAATGTGTGTGTGTGTGTGTGTGTGTGTCGGGACACTCTTCCCCGCTTCGCACATCAACGATCTCCTTCTGTCTCCTGCATAAGTCGAAGAAGAAGAGCAGAGTGGATAAAGTAAAGATTTTGTGGTAATGTTCCGCTGAAAATCGCCACGGTTACCATGGTAGCGTGCTCGCTATGAACGTACTTTTGCTTCCTGATTTAGAGTGTCTGAGACAGAAATGAGGGACACTGTCCTGCAGCATCTGTTTGAGACAGAAATGAGGGACGCTGTCCTGCAGAATCTGTTTGAGACAGAAATGAGGGACGCTGTCCTGCAGCATCTGTTAGAGACAGAAATGAGGGACGCTGTCCTGCAGCATGTTTGAGACAGAAATGAGGGACGCTGTCCTGCAGCATCTGTTTGAGACAGAAATGAGGGACGCTGTCCTGCAGCATCTGTTTGAGACAGAAATGAGGGACGCTGTCCTGCAGCATCTGTTTAGACAGAAATGAGGGACGCTGTCCTGCGGCATCTGTTTGAGACAGAAATGAGGGACGCTGTCCTGCGGCATCTGTTTGAGACAGACATGAGGGACGCTGTCCTGCAGCATCTGTTTGAGACAGAAATGAGGGACGCTGTCCTGCAGCATCTGTCTGAGACAGAAATGAGGGACGCTGTCCTGCAGCATCTGTTTGAGACAGAAATGAGGGACGCTGTCCTGCAGCATCTGTGTGAGACAGAAATGAGGGACGCTGTCCTGCAGCATCTGTTTGAGACAGAAATGAGGGACGCTGTCCTGCAGCATCTCGTTGAGACAGAAATGAGGGACGCTGTCCTGCAGCATCTGTCTGAGACAGAAATGAGGGACGCTGTCCTGCAGCATCTGTTTGAGACAGAAATGAGGGACGCTGTCCTGCAGCATCTGTCTGGTTGCATGCTGCCCGATGACGAACATTAAAGATTTTACCTGCTCAAAACATTTTGTGGTCCGTTCTGCACGTTCTCACGGTGCATTCATGGAGCACTGGAGTCGTTTTGGTCATCAGTCTCGCTGTGTCAGAGGACTTTTCAGCGATCCAACACCCAGTACCTGCCACCAGTACCTGCCACCAGTACCAGCCACCAGTACCTGCCACCAGTACCTGCCACCATTACCGGTAACCAGTACCTGCCAACAGTACCAGTAACCAGTACCAGTAACCAGTACCTTCCACCAGTACCTGTCACCAGTACCTGCCACCAGTACCAGCCACCAGTACCAGCCACCAGTACCTGCCACCAGTACCAGCCACCAGTACCTGCCACCAGTACCAGCCACCAGTACCTGCCACCAGTACCTGCCACCATTACCGGTAACCAGTACCTGCCAACAGTACCAGTAACCAGTACCAGTAACCAGTACCTTCCACCAGTACCTGTCACCAGTACCAGCCACCAGTACCAGAAACTCAACCTCTCCCCTCAGGCAGGAGGCTACGGTCAATCCGGACCAGAACCTCCCGCCACAACAACAGCTTCTTTCCCTCAGCCGTAAGACTAATGAACACTTAATAATTCTGTCCCGGACTCCTGAATACAACTTGCACTTTTCCATTGCACTGCGTGATGACGCTAGTTTACTGCTGCTAGTACACATCTGTGTAACCACTCCTGCTGCTGCTGATGTGTCTGTACTTGTATGGTTTTTGTATTTTGTCATTAATGTTAGATGTAGCACGACTTCACCGAGAAACGTTCCTCGTCTGTGAACCCTCAATGGCAATAAACCACTTCTGATTCTGATTCTGAATCTGATCCAACTCACCACCAGCGCTCTGGTACCATGTACACTTATGAGCACCCTTATGTTCGAACATGGTGTTCATTATGGACAGTCCACGACTAGCACAAAAGTACATTTACAAACGACCGCTCGGGTTTAGATCAGGGGGGCCATTCCTTCCAATCACGCCTCTCCAGTTGTCACCATCGTTGCCCACGTGTGCGTTGAAGTCTCCCAGCAGAACTATGGAGTCCCCTACTGGAGCCCCATGCAGGACTCCATTCAATGTCTCCAAGAAGGGCGAATACTCTGAAATTCTATTCGGTGCATGAGGCAACTGACTATGCACAGATAGTCAGCCCCCCCCCCCCCCCCCCCCCCCATTACGCAAAGGCATAGGGATGCGACCCTCTCGTCCACTGGGGTAAACTCCAACACAGCAGCACTCAGTCCGGGACTTGGGAGTATCCCTACACCCACCTGGCACCTCACACGTTGGGCAACTCCAGAGGACAATAGAGTCCAACCTCTGTCCAGGAGATCGGTTTCGGAACCGAGGCTGTGCCTAGAGGTAAGCCCCTCCTCAGCCTCCCTGGTAAAGGCTACTCCAAGGTGCTGGAAAGGAGGGTTCGGCCAATAGTCGGAGTATACCCATCCAGTCTACGTGTGTTTTGTGGACTTGGAGAAGGCATATGACCAGGTTTCCCGGGAGATACTATGGGAGGTGCTACGGAAATATGGGGTCACTTCTCAGGGCCCTCCAATCTCTGTACACCCAAAGCGAGCGTAGAAAGCAGGAAAGAACAAGGTCCGAATGTTTCAGTCAGAAGCGTGACCAAAGTTCAGGGACAACTGGATACTGTGATATCAAAACGCATTTCATCGTACATAAATACATATATATATATATATTCCAGTGTAAATATGTACAAATATATCTATATTTATATTTGCACATATTTATGGAGGCTGGCAACGCGCTGCCGTTTATTTGCCACTATGACTATTTTAAGCGCTAATATATTTTCCTTTGTCTTCCCCTCCCTCGTATCTCTACACCTCACAATGTCTCTGTACTCCAAGCCCCCCCCCTCGCTCCCTCCCCCCGGCTCTTCCCAGTAAAGCCTATAACCAGCAGTGATGTGATTACTCCGCGTAGCTACGCTCTTTCTTTGTTATCAGCATTCATAAATGTTTAAGGAGCATTAAGGAGAAGCAGCCTGGGCAGACGGAGGGAGGGGATATCGTAATGCTTAAATGACCATTACCCTTCTCCATTTACAGATTAAAAGCTTGGCTTCGTTTCCTCCCCTCGCTCGCCGTCATCCCTCTCTGCATCCCTCCGTCCGGGCTCAGGAGAGCCATTCCGCCTTAGGAAGATGATGGCTGAGATGAAAGGATCAGACAGAGATAGGAGGATGCTAGAAAGAGGGGAAGACAGAGTGTAAAAAGATGATATAAAAAACCTTTTAAACTAGAAAGTGATCGATTCACATTTGCCTTGGCATGATGCAACCTGGTCGCAGCATGTCGGAGGGCGTGTTCACCACAGAGCGTGATGCTGGTTTAGTGTGTCGGTGCAGCCGGAGGTTCGGCGTTCCAAGCAGCAATCCAAGCCGCGCAATTCTTCTGCTTCCATCTTCCGTCACGCTTCTTTGCTTCTGTCCACCTGCAGCTGCAGCTGGTGGGTGGGCGGGGCCGGTTGTGTCATTCTGATCGTTTTGCTGTCTACCCAGCTCCAGTTCGCTTGGAGTGCCTTTTTGTTCGGGTGCTGCATTCTGGCTCTTCTCTATTTGGGCTACAGCCGTCCGTTAGCCTGCTGTTTTTGTGTGTTCGCTCGGCTGTGTTTCTCATCTTCATCGTGCGATGAAGGACTCCCCATTTGTTTGCTTCAGTGGAGAAGCTTCGGCTATCTCTGGTGTGTGTCTCTGCTTCCTGGGGTCCGCCCGAGCTCAGTCGAACGGAGGTATATTTTAAATCGAGGTCAGAGATGAGCCATGGAGGCTGAATTTAAATCTGAGCTAATTCTGGAGCTGCTCCTTGGTGATGGCAGAGCTCGCAGAAACAAGCACACCGCCAAACAACACGGGTGTCAAGATATATACGGATGTTGGCTGTGTTGGTGTTGGGGGGGGGGGGGCGCCCTCCCCTTCAGTCACACAGCAGTTTGGAATGGAGGTGTGCCTGATGATTTAGCAGACCTCAGGAGCTCACAGGGAGACGAGTGTGTGTCTCTTTGCTCGGGTACTGCTGTCCTCTTACAGACTGCTCGTTGTCCACGTATGAATTAAATCTGAGTAAACCTTTACATCAATAAATGTTTCATCACAAACTACAACTCAATAGTAATTCTGTCAAAACCTTTTCAATTGAGAATCTTGTATAAAAGAATTTTAGATTCGCAATGTGAATCCGTGCAAACCAACAGACTCAAGGAGCAGGTAAAGCGGCGGTGGGAATGACAATAAAGAATAATAAATGTTGTAGATCCAGTTAGGAGGGGGGCGAGCTGCTTGGAGGAGGTCTGTGCTCTCTGAGTGCGATCAAGGATCGAGGATTCATCCACATCTTATTTATTTTTATTTTATTCATTTATTTGATAGGGACAGTGCACATTAATGAACATCTAAAGGCGCATCTAATGCTAATTTACATCCGCAGTCCCTCGGCAGGTTACAGAAAGACACAACAAGACATAAAGAACAAGAGGTTACAATAAAAACACAACGCAGTAACAGTATTACTAAAAGGTTTAGAGCTCGTGGTTACAGGCCTGGGTTACCTTCAACCACTGCTTCAGGTGAGTTTTGAAGGTTTGTAATGTGGGACGCTCCCTGATGGCGAGTGGAAGACTGTTCCAGAGTGGGACCTCACAGTCCCCTCTAGAGGAGGCCCTGGTCCTGGGGCTGCTGTGAGCCCTTTTTTTAAGAAAGTCCGACATGGGAGGCGGGGCAAGTCCATGTAACACCTTGTACAGTAGACAAGCCATTTTAAAATGTTTACTATTCTCAAGGCTCAATAAATTGTACTTTTTTAAAATGTTACAAACATGGACTGACATTGGTTTTCTATCAAAGACCTTTAATGATTTTTTATAGAGTGATTCTATGATTTTGCATTTATTTACACCTGCCAGCGACCAACATTCAATGTGTGACAAAATCATTGAGCGCAGAAACATTCTAGCAGCCCCGCGTTATGAAAGGTCGTACTTGCCTAAAGCTGTTCAGGTTGAATTTCACTGTTTTAGATATTCTTTTAATGTGGCTCTTGAAAGATAGTGTGGAATCAAGTGTCACTCCAAAGTACTTGAATTCAGAGACAATCTGTAGTTCCTGTCCTCCCAAAAATACACCTGCATGTTTGATGTCCAGAGGTTTCTTTGTGAACGTCATACAAACAGTCTTAGTTGTGTTTAATAGCAAGCAAGATTTATAAAGCCACTCATTTACAGGAACCATAGCTAATGTGAGAGCGTTACACTGCTAAAAGCGAAAAGAGATTATCGAAGCAACATTTTATATCTTAAATCTGGCAGTAAAATTCTTACCGTATTTACTCGACCATAAGGCGCACCTAAAATCCTTTAATTTTCTCAAAACTTGTCAAAAATCAGTCCAAATGTTTTAGTACGACTTTGGTGAGCGATGAAGCCGCACAGCTAGCTGGATTGTTGGAGCGTTACGGCTGCTGTAGTATTATAGTATAGTATTATAGTACCGGTGCTGTCCTTCACCATAGTATTACAGTCAGGAGCCTCGCATTGATACGTACCGGTGCTGTCCTTCACCATAGTATTACAGTCAGGAGCCTCGCATTGATACGTACCGGTGCTGTCCTTCACCATAGTATTACAGTCAGGAGCCTCGCATTGATACGTACCGGTGCTGTCCTTCACCATAGTATTATAGTCAGGAGTCTTGCAGTGATACGTACCGATGCTGTCCTTCAACATAGTATTATAGTCAGGAGCCTCGCAGAGTGATGCGTACCGGTGCTGTCCTTTATCATAGTATTACAGTCAGGAGCCTCGCATTGATACGTACCGGTGCTGTCCTTCACCATAGTATTATAGTCAGGAGCCTCGCAGAGTGATACATACCGGTGCTGTCCTTCACCATAGTATTATAGTCAGGAGCCTCGCGGAGTGATACGTACCGGTGCTGTCCTTCAACATAGTATTATAGTCAGGAGCCTCGCAGAGTGATACGGGAAGCTCTGCACCTCCTCAGTAGAAACGGGCAGGAAGCTCTGGAATTAAGAATTCAAGTTAAATTGGGTGACGAACACACACTTGTGTTCCTGAACAGATGCGTTCAGTGCTTCATCGCTCCTGCAGTCAGCTTCACGTCTGGACGGGGCCGATGTCGATGTCTCTGGCTTTGATGAAAGCTCACTGCGGCGCAGAGACGGGGGGGCGGGACCCTGCGTCCTTCAGAAGACGCATTTCTCTTCCTGTGTTTGGATGTGTGTGTTTTCGTCAGTCCCCCCGACAGACCATTCCAACGTTCCCATCATGGCACGCTGGAGTCGACACACCTTCAGCCAGAGGGATTCAGGGCAGCCAGTCGAAGCTGCAAACCGAGTTCAAAGTGTAGTTTGACGACTTTTTAGCGTGTTGAATGGGAGAATCCAGGTTTCGTTACGGCGGCTCGGATCGTGCTGCATCAGGCCGTTACGTGGGCTGCAATCTGTCGGCTCCGTAAAACGACTGCCCGAAGGAAAAGCACTCCGCCTGTGAAGCCGATTCAGAGTCCAGCGATGCCTGCATGCAGCCCGTGTGCGTCGTTGCGTGTGCGTTCCTGGTGCTGTGGCCATATGCTGCAGTAAATGTCCTCGCCTGTGGCTGCGAGCGCCGTTCGGATGCATCAAGAGGTTTGTGATCCATCAGGCATGACCAGGGCAACGCTCTAATTGCCCCACAGGTGCTAGATGTCACTGTGAGACTGAGTCCACAGTTATATTCTTTCTTTCTTTGGAGCAGACGCTCGTCCTGGAGAGGTCCGTTTGGATTAAACACAAGGAATATGAGGAAAGGGTTAACGTCCTCCTTTGACTGGACTCACCAGCTGGTCGCTCACGGTGTGAGAAGACAGTCGCAGGTTCGCACTAACTAGGAGGACTAGTTAGAGTCTCACGCCAACTAGTCCAGGTCAGGAAGCGTCATTTATTACATTATTCTACCCCCCCCCCCCCCCCCCCCCAGCCCTGTACACTGACAGGCGTTAGACGGCGTCACGCAGGAGCTTTAATGGAGGACATTTATCTGCACCTGCTGGCCTCTGGAGGCGGAGCTTCAGTTGAGATAGATCCAACAGCAAAAGGGAGAGCAGTCCCTCCACCCGGAAGGACCGTCCCTCCAACCCGGAAGGACCGTCCCTCCAACCCGGAAGGACCGTCCCTCCACCCGGAAGGACCGTCCCTCCAACCCGGAAGGACCGTCCCTCCACCCGGAAGGACCGTCCCTCCACCCGGAAGGAGCAGAGCAGAGTCCCCTTCATGTGACAGCTCCATCCCAGCGGCTGTCTTCCCTTCAGAGACAACTCTTCACCGCCGGTCTGTGTGTGTGTGTGTGTGTGCGTGCGTGTGTGTGCGTGTGTGCGTGTGTGTGCGTGCGTGTGCGTGCCGAGCATCAGCGCCTGAATCTCCATGGCGATGATGTCCTATTCACCGAGGCACCTGCTGGGATAAGAGGAAGACGAGGGGGGGCGCCATGCCCTCCTCGCCAGGTGTGTTGAAACGATTTGTGAAGATCATTCAGCTCCATTTACCTTTGTGATCACCTGAGGTGCAGCAACCTAGGTGAGAGCAGGGTAGCCATGGCAACACATGTTGGCGGTAATGAGCTTGTACATCTGAACTGCCTCAACAAAAACATTCAAACGCAAAAACACACGGAAACGTTCGATGTGGTAGACTGGCTCTGGAAGACGTGAGGGCAGACCTGGAGGAAGCTGCTGGAGGAAGCTGCTGGAGGAAGCTGCTGGAGGAAGCTCCTGGAGGAAGCTCCTGGAGGAAGCTCCTGGAGGAAGCTCCTGGAGGAAGCTGCTGGAGGAAGCTCCTGGAGGAAGCTGCTGGAGGAAGCTCCTGGAGGAAGCTCCTGGAGGAAGCTCCTGGAGGAAGCTGCTGGAGGAATCTCCTGGAGGAAGCTGCTGGAGGAAGCTGCTGGAGGAAGCTGCTGGAGGAAGCTGCTGGAGGAATCTCCTGGAGGAAGCTGCTGGAGGAAGCTGCTGGAGGAAGCTGCTGGAGGAATCTCCTGGAGGAAGCTGCTGGAGGAAGCTGCTGGAGGAATCTCCGAGGAAGCTCCTCCTCCTGGAGGAAGCTGCTGGAGGAAGCTGCTGGAGGAATCTCCGAGGAAGCTCCTGGAGGAGGCTCCTGGAGGAAGCTGCTGGAGGAAGCTCTTGGAGGAAGCTGCTGGAGGATGCCCCTAGAGGAAGCTGCTGGATGAAGCTGCTGGAGGAAGCTCCTGGAGGAAGCTGCTGGATGAAGCTCCTCCTCCTGGAGGAAGCTCCTAGAGAAAGCTCCCGGACGAAGCGCCTGGAGGAAGCTGCTGGAGGAAGCTGCTGGAGGAAGCTCCTAGAGGAAGCTCCTGGAGGAATCTCTTGGAGGAAGCTGCTGGAGGAAGCGCCTGGAGGAAGCTGCTGGAGGAAGCTGCTGGAGGAAGCTCCTAGAGGAAGCTCCTGGAGGAATCTCTTGGAGGA
Organism: Brachionichthys hirsutus; assembly: GCF_040956055.1. Taxonomy (NCBI): domain Eukaryota; kingdom Metazoa; phylum Chordata; class Actinopteri; order Lophiiformes; family Brachionichthyidae; genus Brachionichthys; species Brachionichthys hirsutus. The sequence goes on from NC_090902.1 coordinate 15,623,650, forward strand.
AGCTGCTGGAGGAAGCGCCTGGAGGAAGCTGCTGGAGGAAGCTGCTGGAGGAATCTCCGAGAGGAAGCTCCTCCTCCTGGAGGAAGCTCCTGGAGGAATCTCTTGGAGGAAGCTGCTGGAGGAAGCTCCTCCTCCTGGAGGAAGCTCCTCCTCCAGTCAGACTGTACACAAATGAGATCATTATTCACCTGAATACAAAATCAGCTTCACTCATATTCTGGGAAATGATACAAGATGCTCATGGAGATGAGATGAGACGTTACACACAGCCTGGCGGACGCTGAGGCGTTCTGCCCAGGACCGACCCACAGACGCCTGGGTGGGCCGGCACAGAACCAGCCGCTCTGATTGGCTGTGCAGAAACGTCGCTAGCCTGCAGAGCTAATGAACGTCGCTAAACCTCCGAGCTCTCGCTGATCAGCGAGGGAAGAAGCACAAATCGATTCTTCAGATGTTCATGAAGGCTTGAACCGTCCTTTGATCTCTGAAGCCAGTGTGTGTGTGCGTGTGAACCAGGGCCTACAGAGTGTGAAATGAAATGGAGCACACACACACACACACACACACATCACTTCCTCCCCGCTCGTCTTCTCCTGCTTCCTGCTTCCCTTTGTCTTCCCTCGCCGTTCCTCCTCTTTATCTCTCCGGATAAAGCTCGCCCCGCTGTGGAGTTTACCCCCCCCCCGCTATGTCTTTATCTTCCGTCTGAACGCAGTGTATGTGCAGCATGGAGAGAGAGAGAGAGAGAGAGCGTCCCCATGTCAGGCCAATGATGGATTAGAATACTAAAATACTGGAAAGCAGAGACGCTCCAGACTCTCACTGACGGGGTGTGTAAGAGTGTGTAGTTCTGTGTGTGTAGTTCTGTGTGTGTAGATCTACCGCACGGTAATAGAACAATAAAAGAAGAGTACACATCCTCTTCCTCTTCCTCTTCCTCGTCCTCTCTCGCTTTCTCTCTCTCTGAGTGGATTTAACGCATGATGGTTTCTCTGCCTGTTTATTCCATGACATGTTAATGTAATTACCGGTGTCCACTCCCTGTCCCCTCGTCCATCTCTCTTTCTCGTCTTACGAGTGTCCACTCCCTGTCCCCTCGTCCATCTCTCTTTCTCGTCTTACGAGTGTCCACTCCCTGTCCCCTCGTCCATCTCTCTTTCTCGTCTTACGAGTGTCCACTCCCTGTCCCCTCGTCCGCCTCTCTTTCCCGTCGTCTTACCGGCGTCTTACTTGTACCAAAACGCACTTTGTGTCCGTCCCTGTTCCCTGACTGACAGGCGCTTTGGATTGAGTGTGTCTGTCTCTGCGAGAGAGGAGAGGTTAGACTACCCTGCAGACCTGTCGCCTTTCTCTCTGCATCCAGCCATTCTCTCCCTTTCTTTCACCGTGTCTTTTCATCCCTTCTTCTTGTTAACCCCCTCCCAACTCCCATCTGTTTCTTTCATGCAGGATGTTTTTCTTCTGAATTAATTTTCTATTTACCACTAGTCTCCTAGTAGCTTCTCTTTGTGCCCTTCCTGTTACGGATTAACGTGAGCGGACCCCAGAAAACAGAGAATGGAGACGGTAGTAACAGTTGAATTCTCTTTTACTGATGAATTCAACATAGGAAAAAACAACCTGGAGCTGCACACAGGACGAGGGGCGGCTGGAGCCCAACGCAATCTATAGAACAAAAAGAAATACACAGCCGAGAGAAAAACCAAAAAGCAAGCTCTACTAACAGGCGGCGACTGGCTGGTGCCGCCAAGAAAACAGGAACATAAGATCCAGCCACACGTGAACAATCCGATCACAACAATAAACTCAACACAACCTGGACAACGGACCGGCTGCGGTCGACACGGGCGAGACGACAACAGAGACAGGAAGTGGGCTAGAGACGGGCAGCAGAACCAGATGAAAGCCGCACAATCGTCCGACGGGGAGCAGCGGGCGGCGCAGAGGCTACGAGGGCTGGTGGTGATTGTCTCAATCCCAATCCGCACGCCGCAGGTCCTTGATCGATAAGCAGAAACCACTGTGAGTGAAAAGGAAAATGAACAACCCACACCAACATGACTCTCACACTTCCCTCACTCTTCAGCCTATAATCTTCATTTGTCCTGCTCTCTCTTCCGCTTCCTCTCTTTTTCTTACTTCTCTTTTCATTTTTTTCCTTTCCTTCCTCTTTTTCTTCCCATGCTGATGTTTATTCCTCTGCTGTTTTGCTAATCCTTTGTTTATTCTGCTTTCCCTTTCTTTGCCTCACTTTCCCGTTGTATCTTTGCCTTCCCTCTTCCTCATGTTTTACCTCCCTTTTTTGCCTTACTTCCCTGCTGTGCTCTTCTATCCCCCGCCCCCCATCACTAGTGCCCCTGCTGATAGAAGTTCATTTTACACACTCACAAAAACAAAAAGAAGTGTCAGCAAAATATTTATCAGACATAGAAAATAAAGAGCTGGCGATTCTGTTTGTGCTCTCGGGTGTTTGCTGTTTTTGCTATAGCACAATATTTCTACCACTGTAACCCCCCCCCCCCCGGAGCCTGTCAGATGATAAAGACATGTTGTCAGGAACTGATTATCAGCCTCCTGACTAAAAGCAAGTACAACTTCAAATGCATCGAGTCCACACAGGGACGGCCTCATGTCCTTCTTAATGTCTCCCCCCATACGTCTCCATCTCCCCCTTTTCATTTGGTCTCTGTGTCGGTATTTTCTGCGTGCTGGGGAACGATTTGATTTGTTCTGCAGTTTTAGAGCTCATATTGTTTCTGGCGTGTTGTTTTTATGACGCCGGCTTTAGTTCTATCGGTGCCGGTGGCAGCGCCGGTCCCGGAGTATGTTCGGTGTGTGTGTGGGAGTGTGTTCGGTGTGTGGGAGTTTGTTTGGTGTGTGTGGGAGTTTGTTTGGTGTGTGTGTGGGAGTGTGTTCGGTGTGTGTGTGGGAGTGTGTGGGAGTGTGTTCGGTGTGTGTGTGGGAGTGTGTTCGGTGTGTGTGGGAGTATGTTCGGTGTGTGTGTGGGAGTGTGTTCGGTGTGTGTGTGGGAGTGTGTTCGGTGTGTGTGTGGGAGTGTGTTTTGTGTGTGTGTGGGAGTGTGTTTTGTGTGTGTGTGGGAGTGTGTTTGATGTGTGTGTGGGAGTGTGTTCGGTGTGTGTGGGAGTGTGTTTTGTGTGTGTGTGGGAGTGTGTTTTGTGTGTGTGTGGGAGTGTGTTTGATGTGTGTGTGGGAGTGTGTTCGGTGTGTGTGGGAGTGTGTTTGGTGTGTGTGGGGGAGTGTGTTTTGTGTGTGTGTGGGAGTGTGTTTTGTGTGTGTGGGGGAGTGTGTTCGGTGTGTGTGTGGGAGTGTGTTTTGTGTGTGTGTGGGAGTGTGTTTTGTGTGTGTGTGGGAGTGTGTTTGATGTGTGTGTGGGAGTGTGTTCGGTGTGTGTGGGAGTGTGTTCGATGTGTGTGTGGGAGTGTGTTCGGTGAGTGTGTGGGAGTATGTTCGGTGTGTGTGTGGGAGTGTGTTCGGTGTGTGTGGGAGTATGTTCGGTGTGTGTGTGGGAGTGTGTTCGGTGAGTGTGTGGGAGTATGTTCGGTGTGTGTGGGAGTGTGTTTGGTGTGTGTGGGGGAGTGTGTTTTGTGTGTGTGTGGGAGTGTGTTTGGTGTGTGTGGGGGAGTGTGTTCGGTGTGTGTGTGGGAGTGTGTTTTGTGTGTGTGTGGGAGTGTGTTTGGTGTGTGTGGGGGAGTGTGTTCGGTGTGTGTGTGGGAGTGTGTTTTGTGTGTGTGTGGGAGTGTGTTTGATGTGTGTGGGAGTGTGTTTGATGTGTGTGTGGGAGTGTGTTTGGTGTGTGTGGGGGAGTGTGTTTGATGTGTGTGGGAGTGTGTTTGGTGTGTGTGGGAGTGTGTTCGGTGTGTGTGTGGGAGTGTGTTTGGTGTGTGTGTGGGAGTGTGTTTTGTGTGTGTGTGGGAGTGTGTTTGATGTGTGTGTGGGAGTGTGTTTGGTGTGTGTGTGGGAGTGTGTTTGATGTGTGTGTGGGAGTGTGTTTGGTGTGTGTGTGGGAGTGTGTTTGGTGTGTGTGTGGGAGTGTGTTTGATGTGTGTGGGAGTGTGTTCGGTGTGTGTGGGAGTGTGTTTGGTGTGTGTGTGGGAGTGTGTTTGATGTGTGTGGGAGTGTGTTCGATGTGTGTGTGGGAGTGTGTTTGGTGTGTGTGTGGGAGTGTGTTTGGTGTGTGTGGGAGTGTGTTCGGTGTGTGTGGGAGTGTGTTTGGTGTGTGTGGGAGTGTGTTCGGTGTGTGTGGGAGTGTGTTTGGTGTGTGTGGGAGTGTGTTCGGTGTGTGTGGGAGTGTGTTTGGTGTGTGTGGGAGTGTGTTTGATGTGTGTGGGAGTGTGTTTGGTGTGTGTGTGGGAGTGTGTTTGGTGTGTGTGTGGGAGTGTGTTTGGTGTGTGTGGGAGTGTGTTCGGTGTGTGTGGGAGTGTGTTCGGTGTGTGTGGGAGTGTGTTTGGTGTGTGTGGGGGAGTGTGTTCGGTGTGTGTGTGGGAGTGTGTTTTGTGTGTGTGTGGGAGTGTGTTTGATGTGTGTGAGAGTGTGTTTGATGTGTGTGTGGGAGTGTGTTTTGATGTGTGTGGGAGTGTGTTTGGTGTGTGTGGGAGTGTGTTCGGTGTGTGTGTGGGAGTGTGTTTGGTGTGTGTGTGGGAGTGTGTTTTGTGTGTGTGTGGGAGTGTGTTTGATGTGTGTGTGGGAGTGTGTTTGGTGTGTGTGTGGGAGTGTGTTTGATGTGTGTGTGGGAGTGTGTTTGGTGTGTGTGTGGGAGTGTGTTTGGTGTGTGTGTGGGAGTGTGTTTGATGTGTGTGGGAGTGTGTTCGGTGTGTGTGGGAGTGTGTTTGGTGTGTGTGTGGGAGTGTGTTTGATGTGTGTGGGAGTGTGTTTGATGTGTGTGTGGGAGTGTGTTTGGTGTGTGTGTGGGAGTGTGTTTGGTGTGTGTGGAAGTGTGTTCGGTGTGTGTGGGAGTGTGTTTGGTGTGTGTGGGAGTGTGTTTGGTGTGTGTGGGAGTGTGTTCGGTGTGTGTGGGAGTGTGTTTGGTGTGTGTGGGAGTGTGTTTGGTGTGTGTGGGAGTGTGTTCGGTGTGTGTGGGAGTGTGTTTGATGTGTGTGGGAGTGTGTTCGGTGTGTGTGGGAGTGTGTTTGGTGTGTGTGGGAGTGTGTTTGATGTGTGTGGGAGTGTGTTTGGTGTGTGTGTGGGAGTGTGTTTGGTGTGTGTGTGGGAGTGTGTTTGGTGTGTGTGGGAGTGTGTTCGGTGTGTGTGGGAGTGTGTTCGGTGAGTGTGTGGGAGTATGTTCGGTGTGTGTGTGGGAGTGTGTTTGGTGTGTGTGGGGGAGTGTGTTTTGTGTGTGTGTGGGAGTGTGTTTGGTGTGTGTGGGGGAGTGTGTTTTGTGTGTGTGTGGGAGTGTGTTTGGTGTGTGTGTGGGAGTGTGTTTTGTGTGTGTGTGGGAGTGTGTTTGGTGTGTGTGTGGGAGTGTGTTTTGTGTGTGTGTGGGAGTGTGTTTGGTGTGTGTGGGGGAGTGTGTTTGGTGTGTGTGTGGGAGTGTGTTTTGTGTGTGTGTGGGAGTGTGTTTGATGTGTGTGGGAGTGTGTTTGATGTGTGTGTGGGAGTGTGTTTGGTGTGTGTGTGGGAGTGTGTTTGATGTGTGTGGGAGTGTGTTTGGTGTGTGTGGGAGTGTGTTCGGTGTGTGTGTGGGAGTGTGTTTGGTGTGTGTGTGGGAGTGTGTTTTGTGTGTGTGTGGGAGTGTGTTTGATGTGTGTGTGGGAGTGTGTTTGGTGTGTGTCTGGGAGTGTGTTTGATGTGTGTGTGGAAGTGTGTTTGGTGTGTGTGTGGGAGTGTGTTTGGTGTGTGTGTGGGAGTGTGTTTGATGTGTGTGGGAGTGTGTTCGGTGTGTGTGGGAGTGTGTTTGGTGTGTGTGTGGGAGTGTGTTTGATGTGTGTGGGAGTGTGTTCGATGTGTGTGTGGGAGTGTGTTTGGTGTGTGTGTGGGAGTGTGTTTGGTGTGTGTGGGAGTGTGTTCGGTGTGTGTGGGAGTGTGTTTGGTGTGTGTGGGAGTGTGTTTGGTGTGTGTGGGAGTGTGTTCGGTGTGTGTGGGAGTGTGTTTGGTGTGTGTGGGAGTGTGTTTGGTGTGTGTGTGGGAGTGTGTTTGGTGTGTGTGGGAGTGTGTTTGGTGTGTGTGGGAGTGTGTTTGATGTGTGTGTGGTGTGTGTTTGGTGTGTGTGTGGTGTGTGTGTGGTGTGTGTTTGGTGTGTGTGTGGTGTGTGTTTGGGGTGTGTGGGAGTGTGTTTGGTGTGTGTGGGAGTGTGTTTGGTGTGTGTGTGGGAGTGTGTTTGGTGTGTGTGTGGTGTGTGTTTGGTGTGTGTGGGAGTGTGTTTGGTGTGTGTGGGAGTGTGTTCGGTGTGTGTGGGAGTGTGTTCGGTGAGTGTGTGGGAGTATGTTCGGTGTGTGTGTGGGAGTGTGTTTGGTGTGTGTGGGGGAGTGTGTTTTGTGTGTGTGTGGGAGTGTGTTTGGTGTGTGTGGGGGAGTGTGTTTTGTGTGTGTGTGGGAGTGTGTTTGGTGTGTGTGTGGGAGTGTGTTTTGTGTGTGTGTGGGAGTGTGTTTGGTGTGTGTGTGGGAGTGTGTTTTGTGTGTGTGTGGGAGTGTGTTTGGTGTGTGTGGGGGAGTGTGTTTGGTGTGTGTGTGGGAGTGTGTTTTGTGTGTGTGTGGGAGTGTGTTTGATGTGTGTGGGAGTGTGTTTGATGTGTGTGTGGGAGTGTGTTTGGTGTGTGTGTGGGAGTGTGTTTGATGTGTGTGGGAGTGTGTTTGGTGTGTGTGGGAGTGTGTTCGGTGTGTGTGTGGGAGTGTGTTTGGTGTGTGTGTGGGAGTGTGTTTTGTGTGTGTGTGGGAGTGTGTTTGATGTGTGTGTGGGAGTGTGTTTGGTGTGTGTCTGGGAGTGTGTTTGATGTGTGTGTGGAAGTGTGTTTGGTGTGTGTGTGGGAGTGTGTTTGGTGTGTGTGTGGGAGTGTGTTTGATGTGTGTGGGAGTGTGTTCGGTGTGTGTGGGAGTGTGTTTGGTGTGTGTGTGGGAGTGTGTTTGATGTGTGTGGGAGTGTGTTCGATGTGTGTGTGGGAGTGTGTTTGGTGTGTGTGTGGGAGTGTGTTTGGTGTGTGTGGGAGTGTGTTCGGTGTGTGTGGGAGTGTGTTTGGTGTGTGTGGGAGTGTGTTTGGTGTGTGTGGGAGTGTGTTCGGTGTGTGTGGGAGTGTGTTTGGTGTGTGTGGGAGTGTGTTTGGTGTGTGTGTGGGAGTGTGTTTGGTGTGTGTGGGAGTGTGTTTGGTGTGTGTGGGAGTGTGTTTGATGTGTGTGTGGTGTGTGTTTGGTGTGTGTGTGGTGTGTGTGTGGTGTGTGTTTGGTGTGTGTGTGGTGTGTGTTTGGGGTGTGTGGGAGTGTGTTTGGTGTGTGTGGGAGTGTGTTTGGTGTGTGTGTGGGAGTGTGTTTGGTGTGTGTGTGGTGTGTGTTTGGTGTGTGTGGGAGTGTGTTTGGTGTGTGTGTGGTGTGTGTTTGGTGTGTGTGGGAGTGTGTTTGGTGTGTGTGTGGTGTGTGTGTGGTGTGTGTTTGGTGTGTGTTTGGTGTGTGTGTGGTGTGTGTGTGGTGTGTGTTTGGTGTGTGTGTGGGAGTGTGTTTGGTGTGTGTGGGAGTGTGTTTGGTGTGTGTGTGGTGTGTGTTTGGTGTGTGTGTGGTGTGTGTTTGGTGTGTGTGGGAGTGTGTTTGGTGTGTGTGGGAGTGTGTTTGGTGTGTGTGTGGGAGTGTGTTTGGTGTCTGCACTCATGCTGATGGAACGTTGGCGTGCACGAGGCAAATTATAACAAAAAGCTTTCCCCAGTTTTCTTTGCAATTCTTCTTCCTGGTTGGTGCGTGAGCGTGCACACACACACACACACACACGCTTGGCACTTGTAGTTCATTAAACAGTGAGAGACAAGTGTGTAATTTATCATTCACCAGACAGACGGGAGCAGGGAGAAGACGACCGCCCCATTCATCACCGTCTGATGTATCGTAAATCAAGCCCCTCCCCCTTCCGTCACTGCTGGATGACCCACAGACAGGTAAGCCACACCCAGTGGGACCAGTCGCCACCCATCAACAAGTGAGAAGCACAGCAGTGGTTCTGAGTGTGCTGATCCAATCAGAGCTTGTTTCCTAACCAATCAGCTGCTTCCAGGCCGACGCCCTGCAGGGCTCAGTGCGGTCATGTGATAGGAAACATGTTGGGCTCCAGAGGTGCACCCCCAGATCCTCAGAGGAGGACCTGGCACCCCCAGCCTCCGGGCTGAGCTTCTCCCATCTGCTCCGTCTCTACGCAGCACGGAATGTCTTTACGTGCCTTTTGGGGTTTGAAACCGCTTTCTGCTTGTTTCTGGGGACATTTTCAACCTTCTGATTGCAGATTATGAATGATGTGGGGAATGCCAGCAGGCTGTCATGTTGCAGGCTGTCATGTTGCAGGCTGTTATGTTGCAGGCTGTCATGTTGCAGGCTGTCATGTTGCAGGCTGTTATGTTGCAGGCTGTCATGTTGCAGGCTATCATGTTGCAGGCTGTCATGTTGCAGGCTGTCATGTTGCAGGCTGTCATGTTGCAGGCTGTCATGTTGCAGGCTGTTGTTTTGCAGGCTGTCATGTTGCAGGTTGTCATGTTGCAGGCTGTTATGTTGCAGGCTGTCATTTTGCAGGCTGTCATGTTGCAGGCTGTCATTTTGTAGGCTGTTGCAGCAGAGCCTTTTGACTGTTAACACGATGTTCATGTTTAATGTCTCATCAATGCGTGTCTTTCTTTGAAGTATTTGTGATGTTCTCCTCCGGATGGTTCTTATTTCAGGAGGTGTAGTGTTCAGACCATTGCACTGGATGGGGGGGGGGGGGGGGGGGGGGGGTAACAGAACCTTCAAACAATGATGGTTTAGTGTATTTATTTCTAAAGGGGAGCTTTCCATTGAATACACATTTCACATTCTACACATTTGTATTTTGGCATTGTTCATTGGGACAACCGGCCCGCCAGCCCGGGTTCGGTTCTGACCGCCTTCTCGTAGGCCCACCAGATAGATGGAAAGGCTGCTGTGAACGGCTGCTTCCAGCTGATGCTCAGGTCGGCCTACCGTCTGCTAACAGCTACAAGCTAATGCTGCAAACGCACCTCGGTCCACTATTAGCTGCACGCTCACAGCTAGCAGGCTGTCGGGCTAGTGTTCGCTGGACCTCGTAGCCTCATGCTGGCCGGTCGATGGCATCGTCCAGCGTCTTACGGGACCAAGCGTTGGGTGCAGGCTATGAACGCACCGCAGCAGCGTCAGTCAGGCCGGGTTGAGCGAAGCGCCATCGGCAGAGGAAACGAAGGAAGTGCAAACACGACGGGGGTTCACAGCTATGCTACAGACTAAAGAGGAAGTCCACGTCTTCACTCGGCACCCGGGAACGCTACAGCCACCAGTCCATTGGAAGTCCGTTATAAGTGAGTGTGTGCGTGTGCATGTGTGTGGGTGCGTTTGCTTCTGTACGCCTGTTCTACCCACAGCTGAAACAGGCAGACAGAAGCAGCAGGAGCAGCAGCGTGGCTGCAGGAGTGTCGCCGGCAGTGGGGGTGCCCCCCCCAGCGCCAGGGGAGCCCAGGCTGGAGATCGTGGCCCTCTCTGAGTACAGCTGGATGATGTCAAACTGCTCGTCTTCATCAACCTCCTCCTCCGTTTGTTTCAGGTCCTCCTCTTCTTCACTCTTCATCAGCTGGCAGGGAGGACAAGTGTTAGTAAAGAAACATTTAGTGTGGAACAATCAACAGCGTCTGTCCACTGTAGGAATCTGTCTGTCAGCCGACGTCTCTCCAACCTGCTCATTCACACCTTCAGATTGAATTTAATCCAACAGAACCCATTTCATCAATCGATCAGTCTTTATTTGTATGGACTGTACAATGTCAGGACATCGTCTGTCCCTCGGGTTCAGTGGGAAGGGCTCGTCCTCCCAGGCTGGACAGACAAGCAACAGCGTCCCTGAATGGTGACTGCACCTTCTCCACCCCCGCGGTGCCCGGCGCGCTTTACAAAGCCTCGCATTCCCTCGCTCTCACTCCGGTGGGAGACTGCTGCCACACCCACCGGGGCAACTTGTCCAAGGGCGGGACACTGAACCCAAAGGAAGACGGACCAGTTCAACAAAATCACACACAACGTACAGAAACTTCAGCTCAGAGGAGCAACGCTCAGTTATTCAAGATCCAGATTAGAGCAGGAAGTAATGCAGCTCTAATCTGCTCGAATCATTTTTAATCCGCTCTAATCATCTTTAATCTGCTCAAATCTAATCTGCTCTAATCATCTTTAATCTGCTCATATCATCTTTAATCTGCTCATATCTAATCTGCTCTAATCATCTTTAACCTGCTCTAATCATCTTTAATCTGCTCTAATCATCTATAATCTGCTCTAATCATCTTTAATCTGCTCATATCTAATCTGCTCTAATCATCTTTAACCTGCTCTCATCTGCTCTAATCATCTTTAACCTGCTCTAATCTGCTCTAATCATCTTTAATCTGCTAAAATCTAATCTGCTCTAATCATCTCTAAACATCTTTAATCTGCTCTAATCATCTTTAATCTGCTCATATCTAATCTGCTCTAATCATCTTTAATCTGCTCTAATCTGCCCTAATCTGCTCTAATCATCATTAATCTGCTCAAATCTAATCTGCTCTAATCATCTTTAATCTGCTCTAATCTGCCCTAATATGCTCTAATCTGCTCTAATCGTTAACCATTCAATTCTATTGAACAAACGAAAGGCGATTGGTTTTGATAGCACATCAACAAACTGGATGAAATCGTACCTTGAGGGACGAGAACAAATGGTAGACATAAACGGAACCTTGTCCTCGTCCCTCCCGGTGAGCTGTGGGGTTCCTCAAGGCAGCATTCTAGGGCCGTTACTGTTCCTCCTATACATTAACGACATGAGTGCTGTCTGTAACTGCAAATTGTTCCTGTTTGCTGATGACTCAGCACTCCTGATTTCGGGAGAGGACAAAGTGCAGGTTGAGGAGGCTCTCAGCTCTGAGGTCACCAGAATCCGTACTTGGCTTACCGATAACAAACTGTCACTACATCTTGGTAAAACAGAATCTATTCTTTTTGGGTCTAAACACTCTCTAAGTGAGATAAATGTTAATGATTTCAAGGTCACAGTCGATAATACAGTCATCTCCAGCAAAGAAGAGTTTACCTATTTGGGCTGTGTTCTTGACAAATACCTGTCTGGCGATAGTATGGCAACTAAGGTGATCAAAAAAGTCAATCAGAGAACAAGATTTTTGTGCAGAATGTCTCCTTTTGTCTCCGGACGCTTGCTGGAGCCTCGTTCAGCCCCTCTTTGACTATGCTAGCACCTCCTGGTATTCAAACATCAAAATGTCCCTGAAAACCAGGCTCCAAACCTCCCAAAACAAACTGATTCGGCTACTCCTCAATCTGGGGCCATGACCCACCTTGTTCCTGGACATTTTGCTAGCCTAAAATGGCTCAGGGTAGAAGACAGGGTTAAACAACTCAAAATGGGATTGGCATTTAAAATAGTCAATGCAGCTCTGCCCTCAGTCCCCTCAATCCCTGCATACCTGAATAAACACCTCCACAGATTTAGTGACACCCACAGCCACAACACTAGAGGGAGCTCAAACAACAACCTGATTACCCCCTCCTATAGGACTAACATGGGTAAATCATCTTTTTACAATACTGCCCCCTAAGGGTGGAACGGTTTGACTCCTGCCCTCAAAACATGCACCTCTTTGGCCTCCTTCAAAACGGCCCTAAAAATACACCTTTCAGGGGACAGAAACGGAGATAGTCATCACGACTCACTCAATTAACCCCCCCGTTTGGTCCACCTACGTTGTACATATTATGTGTCTTTTTAATGTATTGTTATTTTGCATCAAGTTAGTAATTTAATATTCGTTTTATTGGTATTGTTAAATGTCGATGATTTATGTACGAAGGACTTTCAACGGAAACAAGACCGCAAGGGCTTTTTAGAAATGCTCCTCTTAGACAGGATGTTTGACTGTACTTGTACTGTAATACATACTACCGTTTGACTGTACTTGTACTGTAATACATGCTACTGTTTGACTGTACCTGTACTCTAACATTCTAATAAATATCATCATCATCAATCATCTTTAATCTGCTCTAATCATCTTTAATCTTCTCTAATCAACTCTAATCTGCTCTAATCAGCTCTAATCATCGTTAATCTGCTCTAATCGGCTCTAATCTGCTCTAATCAGCTCTAGTCAGCTCTAATCATCGTTAATCTGCTCTAATCGGCTCTAATCTGCTCTAATCATCTCTAATCGGCTCTAATAATCTCTAATCTGCTCTAATCCACTGAGACTGTTTCAGGTAGAACCGGCCCAATCACATTCATCACCAGCCCTAATGATGCATGACAGCTACGGAGCACAATGAGACGCTGGTCACAAGTTAGCTAGGATGCTAACCAATCCCAACCTACTCTGTCCCAACGACAGCTCCACTGTCAGGAAGACAAAGCAAAGAGTAAAGAGGATCATGGGAAATGTATGCAGGAAGAACCTGAGTCTGGTAATCATCTAGTGCCTGTGGACGCGGTTTAAGCCTGTTTCTGGTTAGCGGAGATGCTAGTGGAGTGAAGGCGGAGCCTTTGAATGTTTCGTTTGTCCTTCTGTTTGATCACTTTGATCAAGGCGTCTGTGAAACTTTAACGCTGTTGATGAATTTGATTCACTGCAGCGTTATGGCTGATTGATCAGGACAGGCAGCTGTTCATCCTCAGTGAGAAGCGTCGGCATCTGGGCCAGCCCAGGGCCAACGCCGTTATTGTGTTGTTACTGACTATAATACCGCTCCAGTGAAATACTGCCTCTGCTACCCGTTTGTGTACCAGCGCTTCCAGCGACTCATCCAGTTCCCTCGTTCCATCCTCTCATCTGGCAGTTCTCGCTTGTGACTCGCTGTGACTCACTTACAGGGAGGATGGCTCATGGTTCATCCATCCAACCGTCCATCCAACTGTACATCCATCCAACCATCCATCCACCCATCCATCATCCATCCATCCAACCATCCATCCACCCATCCATCATCTACCCATCCAGTCACCTATCCATCATCCATCCATTCATCCATCCATCCAACCATCCATCCACCCATCCATCCATCCAACTGTCCATCCATCTATCAATCCAACCGCCCATCCACCCATCCATTCAACGATCCATCATCCATCCATCCAACTGTCCACACACCCACCCATCCATCAAACCATCCATCCATTCACCCACCCATGCACCCAGCCATCTACCTATCCATCATCCATCCATTCATCCATCCACCCATCCATCATTCACCAATCCATAATGTGAAAGCTCCAAAAGCGCTCAGTCGTCTCCTAAATTGTAAAAAGGTTTTGTACATTACTTGGTAGTACATTGTTGAATGCTTTGAAGAAGAGTAATGTTGTATAATATTTTTAATAGTTTTGAATGAATAAACAGACGGTCAGTGTGATCCGTCCCGCTAACTTCTGTAACATGACTAATGAGTTGATGTTGCCCTGGTAACTGTTTCCCTAAACTTCAGTACAATATATGAATTATAGGAGTACCAAGTAGCAGTATAAAGTATTTTCATCAAGGTATAGCTTTACTTTATTTATGATTGGGAGGCTTTTGGAGATTTTTGTTTTGAGTAGCCCCGCCCTCCTGCTCCCCGTAGCCCCACTCTCCTGCTCCACGTAGCTCCGCCCTCCTGCTCTTCCACATCACCTGTGCTGCTCGGGACACTTGCTGCTCGTCTCCTCATCAGCCCCCCTGCATTGACTTCCTGCTCTCTGCCAGATTGTCAGTGACTTGTTCCTACTCTCCAGAACTCTAACCCTGATCCTGGTTTTTGTGTACTTGTTTGATCCAGTGCGTTGGTGATTTCTTCAGTTACGGCCATTGACGTGGTTCTCTTTGTTCTGAAACCGGATTGATCCTGATTAATTATAAGTCGGGAGTTAAATAGTTTCTCCAAGGCTTCCGAACATTGTGCTCGTAAGGATATTGGTCTGTCGTTTGTGTAACTGCTAACTTTCATTTTTGTGTAATGGAATGACCTTTTGAAATGTTCATTGTATTTGGGAAACGACCAGATTGAAATGATCAATTACAAATATAGATGAGAGGTTTTACTATGTCATGTGTACTTTTTTAACAATCGTCATATCAATAAGGTGAAGTAGCAGGTTTTCAGACGGACCAGAGACGCGGTCGGACCAGATGTGATCGGCGAGAGACCGTCCGTGTGATTTTTGGCAATTATACATAAGTGGACCTCAGAATTCACCTCCCAGCCATTCTAACTTTCTATGTTTCAGCTCCAGTCTCCAGCTCAATGTTCTTCACGCAAGGATGGTTGATCTCCGGGGCTGTTGCATGCTGGGCTAACTCTGGGGCTGTCCCCGTGGCTTGATATGTGCAACCCGGCTCCTCGGGTCTCTGCTGGGTGGCGCATGCTTCTCGGGCGGCCCCCGGTGTTCCCCTGGGTTGCCATGCCGGGGTGCTGGCCCATGCGTTCGGGATGGCACTGAGCTGGCGCAGTCTGTCACTCCTCTGCTGGTAGTAGCGGCCCGGGTCCGGCTGGTGACCTAGGCGTGGCCATGGCCCCCTCACCTCCCCTCCCTCCTCCCTGACCTCTCTCCTCCACCCTCCCCATCCCCCGCTCGCCCTCTTCTCCTTGGTCCCGTCTCCTGTCCTGCCTCCCCCTCGCCCCTCTCCCTTCTCCTTCGCCTTCTCTTCCCTCCCCTCGTGGTCTTCCCCTTTCTCCTGAAAATGTTTCATCCCTCCTTTATTGAGAGTGTTGTGTCCTTTTCTTTGGCGTCATGGTTTGGCCAGGCTACTCTGAAACAGAAAAAGGGGTTGAATGTAATTCTTAAATGGTCAGGCCGTCTGCTTGGTGAAGCTCAGAGCAGCTCAGATCGCCTCCTCCGTGTTACGGGACGACCTGCACCCCCCCCCTGTACGGTCATTCTGTCTCTCTGGCCTCTGGGCGGAGGTTACTAGTGCCAAGGTGCCGAACTCAGAGGTACAAAAACAGCTTTGTCCCGACCGCGGTGGGTTTGCTGAATCAGCATTAGTCTGTATTTTATTCCTTCTTCTTTTTATCGGGTTTTATTTTAATCATAGTCTTAAATCTTGTGTTGTAATTTATTTTATTGTGGTTTGAAAACTTTTTTTTTCTTTTTTTCTTGGTTTTACTGGCGCTGATGAAATATTATTTGGGCACTTTTAACGGTTTGTATAGATTTATATGTATGTTTGCTGGTTTTAAATGGATATTGGATGTTTTAACTTTATCTCACAGCAAAACAAATCTACCTTCGGGTATAAATAAAGTAACCTTGAACCTTTCCCCCCTCTCCCCACCTCTCCTCTTCCAGCATCCTGCCTCCTGCCGGGGCCTCGCGGCTCCCTCCTTCCTGGGGGCTGGATTATGGGGGCTGGGTGGGATTTAAATCCCACAGAGTGTATTGTAACGAGCCCAAATACGATTCCATGACTTAACAGCACAGCAAAGTAGGGGAGTCACCTGAGCCTGAGTATAAAATATGTGCAGTAACATCTGATGAGGACCTGCTGGGACCTCCAGACCTGCTTAATGCATCTATGGGACGACAGAGTATTTAAGTTAAACTGTGCATCCTGCTGCACGTTCTCTTGTCCTGGCCAGTGACTGTAGCTGGAGGAGAGCGTCCCTTCAGCAAAATGAAGATAATTAAAGACTCTCTGCGGTCCAGCATGTCCCAGGGCAGGCTAACAGTTTAGCCATGTTGACCATTGAGAGGGAGCTCGTTCAAAGACTCGGTTTCAGAGGCATCGCTTTAACACTTTGATTTTGTGGAGTGTAGTACTTCCTGATTGTGAATTGTTAATTTGATTACTTTAATGAGTAGAGAAGGCTGAAATATGTCCTGCTAAACTCAAGTGAGACTTAGAATCTGAGGGCATTGTATTACCCAGCAGATGATGGCAGTCTTTATGAATAGAGCTGTTTGTATCAGTAACATTTGTGTTCAATTTAATTGAAATTGGTTGTGAAGTTCTTGTGATGTTTTTATATACTTCAGTTTTTGTCCTTAAGTCATTTTCACATTTCTGTTGGGTGGCTGTTTGATTTAGATAATTGGGTAGATGTTGTTGAGGATTATTCAGCGTGGGGGGGGGGGGGGGCATATTGTTCCTGCTTGTCCCTGGCAAGTCTGTTGACGGCCCTGCTTGTGTCAGCGATCCTCCGCTATGACCTCATTGTAGTAAAGGTCACTAACTAACCTCCGGACGCCAGTCAGCGAATGAACGGATAGAAAAGAAGCTCCTTAAAAGCTAAAGCTCTCCGCGATGCATATTTGTAGTTTTCTGTGTAACGTTTCAAACAAAGAGCAGAAATCAATGTTTCCGAGTGAGATTCTTCTCCTCTGATGGAGCAGCTGTTTGAAGGACAACCTCTCAGTCTGGAAAAATCACTTTAGAGCAAATGGTGGGGCGTGGTGCGATGTCAGGGGGGGCGCCTGTGACCGCGGAGAAATTGCTTTCTTTTGCCTTACGAGATTAAAGTGTAATTGCACATCCACTCCAGTAGTTGGCAGTGGCGCCCTGATTGTCAGAGTGCGCGCAGGGAGTATTAGAAGAAGAGCGGTTGTAAACAAACAATCAAGAGACGACAGCGCGGATAAATATTTCATGGAGCAAAAGAGAGACGGAGAGAGACGGAGAGACGGAGATGATAGAACAAAGGAAGGTCAGGCGAAAGGAAAGACGAGGAAATATGACGTAGCGTACGTAGCGTACGTAGCGTACGTAGCGTACGTAGCGCTTGGCTTCACCATGACGACGGTGGGAGACGAGGGAAGACCTGACTTCCTCATTTTGCTAAAAGCACAATTCTTTTTTCATTTTGGTTTTGTAGCTTAAAGTGTTTTATATTTTGTGCTCCCTAGTTAATGTTGCTGATCAATTTTAATTTAATATTATTTATTGGCGCTAAATGTTTTTTTCTTCCTCGGGGGGGCGTGACAGAAAATAATTGAGAAGCACTGCTTTAGAAGGAACAACCGAGCTCCTTCCGAGCGACGGACGGAGGAGGAGAGAGGTTCAGAATGAACAGAGCTGAGAACAGGAGGAAAAGAGTGAGAGAGGAAAGAAAGGAAGATTGGAGGGATTTAGGAAGGGGAAGCGTCAAGACAGATGGGGTTTAATGGAGGTGGGGGCAGATGAGCATGAATACATTCATTCTCATGAAGCCTGAACGATGCAGCGCTTCCAACCAGCAGCTCCTCTAATCTGCTCAGTGGGAGAGAGAGGCAGGCGGACAGAGAGAGAGAGAGAGAGAGCGCTGGAAAGCCCTCTCGTCTGGCGGCCCGCTCTGTCTCTGGCACTGAAGCGTGCTGGAAGCCACGCCACAGTCTGGCCCGAGTCGGAGCCAGAACCCGGGTCCAGTTTGGACCGGGCTTCATGGTGAGCACTGATGAAGGACATCCAGGAGGAGGAACTGTCCCAACATATGTGTTCACAGCACAGGTCCACCACGTTACAAGCGTGTCCAACAGGTCCACCAGGCCAGCGTCAGAACCGTTCAGGCCCAGGCCTGGTTGTCTGCCCCGGCCTGTTTAAATAGAGACCATTTAAATAGGACAAATTAAAGAGCGCGGCTGAGGTCTAACTGTCACCAACAAGTCCCTGCTGCAGAGCTGCTGCAGAGCTGCTGCACGAGGGGGCACCACTCCCGATGAAATAGCAGCAAAGGAAGCAGAAGAAGCTGGAGGACAGACAGGATGGACACAACACTGAAAGTGAAACAGGACTCATGTTCAAGAAACAGAAAGGGAGCTGAATCTCTGCCAGAAATGAAAATAAGATAAACAGAGGGTTTCGATCTTTGAGGTTGTCATGGCAATACTTGGATCAAATGACACATACCGTATTGGCCCGAATATAACACGACCCCGGATATAATACGACCCCCTCTTTTTCAAGACTCAAGTTTGAGAAAATACTTTTTGAACACCAATTTCAATTTTTATACAGAAAATAATTACAGTACATCTGAAACAAATGATTATAACAATAAATTCGAGAGAAAAAGCATGTTATTTTGCCACATTCAAATCATGCAAAAACATCTCACATCTTAATATCTGAACATTTAAATATGTGAACTAAAGTGCAATCACATTTGTAAATGAATGGCTGAAGCGCAGCAACACAAGATGGATGCCGGCCAGACGTGCTAAATCACTGAAGCTGCTTTATTTTACTTGCACTGTTAAACAAAACTCCGTTTCCTCCTATTGCTCGCATATCTCTGTCTCCTAGTTGCACTCTCTCTCTTTCTCTCTCACAACATATGAATAAGGAAAAACATTGCAATAAAATAATGATAGGCGTTTGCTTTAGCCTGGGGAGTTCAGTTCACCATTCATTGTAAAGATATCTGGCGCCATCTAGCGTTCAGAATGGGTATAATGTCTAGACCCCGAATATAACACGACCCGACTTTTTCAGCCTAATTTCAATGCAAAAAACATCGTGTTATATTCGGGCCAATACGGTATTATGATAAAAATGAGGAAGTTTGACTTTAACCCAAAGTCTTGAGGCCTTGGAGTTTTGTACACTTGGGGCCAGTTTTGCGGCCTTGGAGTCTTGAGGCTTGGATCCTTGGAGTCTTGAGACCTTGGAGTCTTGGGGCTTGGATCCTTGGAGTCTTGAGACCTTGGAGTCTTGGGGCTTGGATCCTTGGAGTCTTGGGCACTTGGAGTCTCGAGACCTTGGAGTCTTGGGGCTTGGATCCTTGGAGTCTTGGACACTTGGAGTCTCGGAGTCTTGAGGCCTTGGAGCATTGTACACTTGGGGCCTTGGAGCCTTGGAGATTTGAAGTCTTGGGGATTTGGAGCCTTGGAGTCGTGTACATGTGAGGTCTTGGAGTCTTGGGGACTTGGAGTCTTGTGCAATTCGGGCTTTGGAGCCTTGGGCCCTTGGAGCCTGGACTTTTTGGCTTCCTTGGCTAGTTTTATTGAGCTGCTGTAATCAGCAACTTTGCTCATGTGGCTTATCGTTATTTTTATAACTCCAGCAGCAGGAAGAGAATACAAAATGTTGTGCTTGCAAAAATGAGTCAGAAATAAAAGTGATAAAAGTCTTTGGAGACTGCAGGAATAAAGAACAAGGACGAGATGAGCTGAACGCAGAGCCACCAGAGCACCGTGGAGTGTGCGTGTGTGTGTGTGTGTGTGTGTGTGCGTGTGTGAGCTCGAGCGTACTCACCACGTCGTCGTGTTCAGGCAGGTGATTGCTGTTCGGCATCTCATCCTCTTGAATAAGTGGGGATGGTCTGGGAGCGGGAGGGGGCGTGGCATCTGCAGGGAAGGAGCCGGGGCTCCCCATCCAGCTGATGGCGTTACCTGGATGGACACACAGCCTTGTGAGTGTGTGTGTGCACTGCGTGTGTGTGTGTGTGTGTGATAGAGAACAGATAAATCTAAACAGTCAACATCAAAAAGGCAGGGAGAGAGAAAGATGTCAAAAAAGGGAAATGACAAGTCAATCTAAAATCTGAGCACAAAGACTGATCTCAGATCTGTGTGTGAAGCAAAGAGCAGAAGAGCGTGGCCCACGTAGCTTAGCACAAAGACGGGAACATGTGCAAATGCATAAATACTCAGATTACTATTAAGAAGTAGTCTGTTTAACTGCTGGTGTAGCACCCTGGAATTCGGATACACCTGTTCAGGAAACTAGTGATGTAGAACATATTTTTGGTTCAGTCAATTTGGATTGATGGTTCAAGAGCCTTGTTTATTTTAATTCTGGAATTGTGCCTGTGCTGTAACATGGGAGTGTCACTTTGGGAGGGAGGAACATGAATAGCCTGATGGGAAAATGAGTCCAGGCAGTGTGTTGTAGTACGCAGGAGACGAACAGATTACTTGACGTTACTGAACCGTGAGTCTAGTCGTTCATTTCAGGGGGGCAACACTAGCCAGTTTCCCTCTGCAGCCACTCTGCACCTTCAGCCACGACGCGGCGCGATCAATGTTTGACTCGTGATTATCAGACAATCACAGCTGAACTGCTGAACAGCTACGTCCAGTCGTTAGCCGCGTGCACTCACGCAGGCAGGGGTTGTGGGTGAACATGCGCTGCAGCCTCAGGCAGTCCTGCCACTGGTTGCCGCTGCCGTCACAGGTGCACCACAGGGACACGTCTTCGGAGCCGTTGCTGATGTAGTTGGGTGTCATGATGGTGCCTACAGGTGAGATGGTGAGATGCTAGCTGCCGTGCACTATTTACTATGGTAACAGCAAATAGAAATATCTGTCGCAAAAACACAAAAGGCCGTGGAGGATAGGACCTAAAACTTCTAGGACTTGTGTTTATACTTTTACAAGATATGAGTAATAGAGATACATAGAAGTTCGAGTAGAAACAGGACACTTTATTTATTTTATTTCAAGGGCTGAAACATCTTCTCGCAAACTGAAGAATCCAGTTGTTGTTTCTCTGCCCCAGGCCAGCTTGGAATGTTTAAGCCCATATTGTAACTACACACGCCCAAAATATAGTCAATCCGAGAGCGAGAATGCGTATATCATTTAGATTGGTTGTTGTTGTTCTTCTAACAGGATGATAGAATCATTACCGCATTAATAAAAATTAATTCGTCCATCCATCCATCCATTTTCATCCGCTTATCTGGGGCAGCAGCCTAAGTTGGGAAGCCCAGACTTCCCTCTCCCCGGCCACTTCCTCTAGCTCTTCCGGGGGGATCCCGAGGCGTTCCCAGGCCAGCCGAGAGACATAGTCTCTACTCCGAGCTCCTCCCGGATGACTGAGCTTCTCACCCTATCTCTAAGGGAGAGCCCAGCCACCCTACGGAGGAAGCTCATTTCAGCCGCTCGTACCCGCGACCTTGTTCTTTCAGTCACTACCCAAAGCTCGTGACCATAGGTGATGGTAGGAACGAAGATCGACCGGTAAATGTTTTGCACTTATACAGCGCTTTTTCCAGCGCTTCGCGCTTTACATGAGGCCTCACATTCACCCATTCACACACACATTCACACTCCAGCTCAGGCTCCTTCCCCGCCAGAGAGGTGACGTTCCAAGTCCCTAGAGCTGGTTTCTGGAGCCGAGGGTCGGACCGCCAAGGTCCCCGCCTTCGGCTGCCGCCCAGCTCACAATGCACCCGACCCCTCTGGTCCCTCCTATGGGTGGCGAGCCCACGGGAAGAAGGTCCCACGTAGCTTCTTCGGGCTATGCCCGACCGGGCTCCACGGGTGAAAACCCGGCCACCAGGCGCTCGCCATCGTGCCCCACCCCCAGGCCTGGCTCCAGGAGGGGGCCCCGGTGACCCGCGTCCGGGCGAGGGAAGCCCAGGACCATTTATTGTGTTCATCATAAGGGGTTTTTCGAGCCACCCTTTGTCTGGTCCCTCCCCTAGGACCTGTTTGTCATGGGTGACCCTACCAGGGGCATATAGCCCCCGACAACTGAGCTCCTAGGATCATTGGGCCACGCAAACCCCTCTACCACGGTAAGGTGGCAGCTCAGGGAGGGGAAAAAAATGAATTCGTTTTAATAAGAAATTACTTGAAAGATAAGATAGACTCCCATCATCCTAGCCTAGCATGATGAAAGAAAAATGCTAAAGCTAAGTGGGGTTTCATGTGGAATTATCATTGCAAATGGACTTTAAAGTATCGTTCTAGTCTGACTGACCATTCAAAGCATTTTAGAAAGTAGCAGAGACACCAGCTACCCGTTAGGAGCAGTAACCATTCACACCATCACCCACACACCGGTAGAGCAGCCATTATCTGATAACTAGCCTACCGCTCTACCGCTGAGAGAGCTCTGCTGCCACCGGCTGCATCAACTTTACTGAGTCTAGAATCACCGCGAGGCTAACAGGGTCTTGAATCACCACGAGGCTAACGGGGTCTAGAATCACCACGAGGCTAACGGGGTCTAGAATCACCATGAGGCTAACGGGGTCTAGAATCACCGCGAGGCTAACAGGGTCTAGAATCACCGCGAGGCTAACAGGGTCTAGAATCACCACGAGGCTAACGGGGTCTAGAATCACCACGAGGCTAACAGGGTCTAGAATCACCACGAGGCTAACGGGGTCTAGAATCACCACGAGGCTAACAGGGTCTAGAATCACCATGAGGCTAACGGGGTCTAGAATCACCACGAGGCTAACAGGGTCTAGAATCACCACGAGGCTAACAGGGTCTAGAATCACCACGAGGCTAACGGGGTCTAGAATCACCACGAGGCTAACAGGGTCTAGAATCACCACGAGGCTAACGGGGTCTAGAATCACCGCGAGGCTAACGGGGTCTAGAATCACCGCGAGGCTAACAGGGTGACGATGACAATGAGCATTTAACATAAATAAATAGCTTTTTATATTAGAAAATGATTTTTTTGTTTCAAAATTGATGCTTAAAATTTGTCCCTATTAAGTTAACACCAACATTAGTTTCTATTGTATTACATTTAGGTAGTCAAGGCAAATGACACGCAGACAAAGGAGAGGACTATGGCATTAAGGTTGAGGATAACGTCCCGGAGCTTTATGTAATTCAGGCCCCTCCCCCCATCGCCCACTTTGCTTCCCGTACCGATGAGTCCAGCGTAGGCTCGGAGACACACGCCTGCCGAGTCCTTCAGGCAGCCGCTGGCCGTCACAGAAGACGGCTGGCAGTTATTAAGGAAATCAGCCAATCTGGACCTGGACAGAACACAAACACAAATTCAACATCAAACACAGGATGTGGGTATTTTGGGTTTGAAGTCCAATACCAAGCTTGTTTTTCTGGTCTTCCAATCTTACTTCCTCCTTGATCATATGTGTTGGACCCGCTGTCCATATGGCCAAACAGCTATGTGTCATGTTCAAATTCTCAATACCCTGAAATATGTATCACATATTCCTACTCCCCCACATTATAGGCATCACTTCTACAACAGGACCTGTCTTCTAAAACTCAAGGGACCATACTCTGACATCACGGAGGACAGTTTGACATTACAGAAAGAAGGAACGCTTCATTCAACTCATTGATGCACTACAAACACACAATGAAATTATCTTTACACCTGAGTACAACAGGCCCCATGAAACAATCACACACGGAGGGGCCCTAGCACGCGGAGAGGGAATAGGGTGAAGGCGCCGCCATGATTGGCATGCCCGGAGCAGTGGTGCCTTGCTCAAGGGCACCTTGACAGTGCTCTGGAGGCAGACTGGCACCTGTCCATCCACCAGTCCACACTCCACATTTCGTCCAGGCTGGGACTCAAACCGGTGACCCGGTGGACGTCTCCGCTTCTCAGCCCAAGGCCCAACGGGATTTATAACAGCTTTAACGATGGCGATGGGACGTGAAGACAAGGTACGATGCGGCAAAATACAAAGACAAATATATAAACTAGAGAAAACGAGTAAAAAACAAACGTCTTTGTCTCCGTTACAAATGAGAAAAGGCCATCTGAGGAGGAAGAAGAGGAGCCAACGACAACAGACAAGAGACAAACCAGGAGTCAGACTTAAAACTATCTACAGGTGACTCTGCACCAAGTCCGCTCTGCCTTAACGAGATAATGAACCCTGAAATAAAGGACAAGAACCCTGGAATAAAAAACAAGAACCATGGAATAAAACACAAGAACCCTGGATTAAAAAAAAGGAACTCTGGATTAATAAACAAGAACCCTGTCACATCTTGAGGCAGGCCTGTGCCCTTTCCACACCAACTTCCCCAGCCTCCTCAGATTCCCCCTGCAATCAGTTCATTCCTGTTACTTGTGCTCCTGTCATCACCTGCAACACATCTCTCATCAGCCCGGACTCGACATAAACTCAACTCAGACACCACACCACATGATCCTATATCTCCCAGCACTCTTCCTGAACCGGCCTGCCTGCGTCCCAATCCTGCCTGATTCCCGGATTCTGTCTACTGCTTGAGATTTGTCTGCCTGACCGTCCTGATCGTATGACCTTTGTCTGATCCCTGGAACTGTCTCGGTGAAAATAAAGTTCTGAATTTGGATTCCCACTCGACTATCGTGCATTTGGGTTCTTACCTGCCTTGGCCCGTGACAAACCCTGGATTAAAATAATTGAACACTAGTTAGTTAGTTTCTGCCTCAATGTGCTGGTGACACATCCGGGGTGTACCCGCCTCTCGCCCGTACTAAGCTGGGATAGGCTGCAGCAGCTCTGGCGACCAGCACGCAGGTAGAGCAGCTGTAGTCAGTGCTTGTGATTCTCATCTCGTGTTTTACCTGCAGAGGTCATCTCGACGACAGAAGCTCTGCTGGTGGAGACAGTTCGTCTGAAGACCCTCCGTGTCCTGGTAGGAACAGGATGGCACGATGGTTTTCCTTCTCCTCTCACCGCACAAGTTGTTGGTGCAGGGGCAGAACAGAACGCCCAGGCTGTACTCCTCAGGAACGCGCTCGAGGAACCGGCGCAGGGCCCGGTGGCACTTCTGCTGATTGCATCGGTTGGTCCCACGGATCAGTTTGGTGCAGGCCACCGCATACTCAGATCGCAGAGAGCCACACTTCTCAAACAGGCCACAGTCCTGCGCTGCCTTCAGGCACAGGTTGTCTCCATCCAGCTGCATGTCAGAGGAGGCTGAGGGTGCGAATGAAGGGGAAGTGGTCAGAAAGCATCTCGTATTATTATTCTGACTTCCAGGAGCAGAATGGGATGCTCTATTCATCACTCACATGAACCCAGACTCAACAGATGCTACATCCCCTCACACTGCCTGAAACGAGGCATCACAAAGATCATGTTCTGCAACGGCGTCACAGGAATGATTGGCCATGCCAGCAGCTGCTTTGTGATTGCGCGTCAAATGCAAGAGACACATCCCCGGACACAACTACGCAAACTGTTGTTCAGTTGCTGCTGAGTATAGAGTTCCTACTGGTTAGATTTTAATTCTTATTAAGTTGTTGAGGTTCTGCTCCTACAGTGATAGCGTCGGTCAAAAGGACGCTTGAGAATGATGATCAGGTCCTAAAAATCAACAGCAATCATCTTCAGTGGTCGGTGAATGTTTCCCGAGACTCCTGTCTAAGGACCAGGCAGAAACACAGCAGCAGCCTGATCCTGATCCTGGCTTTTAGAACCAGATCCAGTCCAGGGCCTACACCACTCTATACCTATACCCAGCTCCCATGCAGTATAATGTGACTGTCGGACTGGCACAGAGAGGACGGTCACTATACCGATTGATGCTTATCAATAAGCATGTCGGCACCTTAATGGCAGAACCAGGGAGAACCAGTAAGCTGACACGTGTAGAACCGTGTGTGTGTTTACCTGCCACTAGAGAGGCCATGCGGGCATCGACTAGTGTGTCATCATATGGTGATACTTCCAGCTCATCCTCCCCTGGAATAAAAGAACAGATGAAAATAGGATCAATTAATCTTGATTGTTTAGATTGGAGGGAATAGATCTAAGGGGGGAGAGAGAGAGAGAGAGAGAGAGAGAGAGAGAGAGCGGTTCATGGTAAACCAAGAAGAGCAAAAATAATCAACTGGACTTGAAGACATTGCTCCTCCTACTGCTCTGAGGATAGGTTCTGCATTCGGGTCACTACA
Source organism: Brachionichthys hirsutus (assembly GCF_040956055.1). NCBI lineage: Eukaryota > Metazoa > Chordata > Actinopteri > Lophiiformes > Brachionichthyidae > Brachionichthys > Brachionichthys hirsutus. The sequence continues at coordinate 15,649,394 of NC_090902.1, forward strand.
CCAAGCTTCTTCTGGTCCGCATCCGAATGGAAGACTGCGTTCAACACACCTCTGGGCCATTTGGAATACTTAGTAATGTAATGGGGGTACTGTGAGGATTATCCTTTGTTTGCCTTATACTTCTTACACCCGTTTCTATTTTGCTCAGAACAGACTTTGTTCCACATTTTCACAATTTGGCTGGTTCCCTTTCTGTCTGACTCGGATATGGCGTGAGAATGTGGCTAGCCTACTTTCCCATTAAGCTTAGAAAACTGTGGAAAATAGTAAGTCTCCGAAATCAGACTTTCCCATTAAGCTTAGAAAACTGTGGAAAATAGTAAGTCTCCGAAATCAGAAACAATACAGCACCTGTACGGTTCACCACAGGCACATATTGTTGTACTTTATGTTGTAGTTCCATTGGCTCAAGTATGGATTACAGTCACATTGCCTGAATGAGACTTGACTCATTTTTGCTGATAGGCTAGTTTCCCACTGGCTGCACATGTCTGTGATATCACCAACATGCACGTCTGATTATCCAACCTTAATGTTCAAACATGGATTTTGGGTCTCATCTCATTTCTAAGGCTGTGGCTCTTCCTCCTTGATGTTTTTCATCTCTATTCTTCTTCCAGGATATTTCCTGTACAGCAATGCAACTCAACATCGTATAAACAACCTGTGTCCGCCTACATTAGTAATCCTGTTCATTTAAATCGCACCAGTGTGGCCAAACTAGCAAAGGGGAGCAAGTCATCGGACGCCATTAGCTCGTGTTGTTAGCCACAGCTTTTGTCCCATCGTGAAACTCATCAGAGACTAAAGAGAGTCTCTGTTCCTGCGAATTATTTCACGCACACTCCAAAGTACAAACTCATTCAAGGATGTAATGTCTTGTAAAGTGTTTATGTATGTAAATCCTATTCTATGCTATATATTTATGGTAATGATCCGCTAGTGCAGCTGAGCAGCGTCAGGATCTGAAGAGTGTGTAATTACACTAATGCTCTGCTGGCTAACAGGCCACAGGGGAGGAAGAGGAGGCTGGGTGGGGCTAGCTCACACACACTTGCTCTCTGGATATGGCTTCATTAGTGTGTGTGGGGGGGGGGGCAGTACTTTTGAGTGGACAGTCAGGGTAAGACAGAAAATGAATAGACTGCATGCTGTTTTATGTCAAATGCAAAATTCCAAATGTTGAAAGGATAGCTTCCAGTATTATTATCTGCTTTTCTCCTCGCTTATAACAGAAGAGAGTAATGTGTTATAACAGTTATAACAGTAGCACTGATGCACCAGATGACTTGGATTTTGTTCATCCCACATACTAGACTGCTGAAGATACTCACCAGAGTACCCAATAAGGACATGTCTGAGGATAAAACGTAGTAGCCAGGCCGAGGTAGGGAACGCTAGACGGAACCATCCAGTGGACCCTCACCATCATCTGGATCCGGGTGAAAAGCATTTCAATCGTTGCAGGATTGGGGCGGTTGATGGTTTCTGTCGTCAAGGATAATGTTTACAATGCCTCGCTCGCTCTGATTGGACAGAGTTGGCGTGATGACATCACCATGACACCCAGCACACATCACACCAGCGTCTGATCTAAATCCAAGTCATGTTCTGGATCTGGTGACCCAGAATTATTACATTCATAGGATCAGAGAAAATTCACTCCTGTGAGATAGTAATTCATTACTAGAAAAGCAGTCAGAGAGCGCAGACCTCCCCCAAGCAGCTCGTTCCCCTCCTAACTGGATCTACACCGTCCACATGGTGATCCCGATCAGCACCAGAAGGTTCTAGATTGTTCTTGGTATGGCTCTGGGGGAAACATGATTCTGGTTCTGGGATCTGACCACTGCCTTTGCTACAGTGGGCCACAAAGTTTTAGTATCTCAGCACCTGGTGGGGCTTTGTGGAAATGCCGGGAAAACATGTAACGATGGCAGAGGTGCCTAAATTTAAATATTTATTGTTTTCCAGAAAGCCACAGAACCAAAGAACCTCTCTGGGTTCTTCACAGAAAAAAAGTCCATGAAACTTGAACGTTCTGGTCGTATGTGATCATCAATAAAATCAGAATTTTAATATATTCTCCACTATCAATATTGTTTTTATGAAACAAAAGATCAAATTACTGTCTGGACACCCAAATCATTCACCCTTGCTTTCGGATTCCTTATTTTATTTTTAATTTCACTCAAAATATTGCGTTTAACCTGATCACTAATCTTTGTTGGTCGGCCCGAAAGGTTTTTGAGTATCGTTACTTTCTTTGTTTGCGAGGTATTCACCAGCTACCTGGCGTGAGCGGCCTGGTTTACGCGATTCGACTAGTTGCTGTTCCAACTCATCTCCCACCGTCTTCCTTTCTGTCGACGTGATCTTGTGTACATTAAGTGTTCATTCAAGAGGGGCCCTCTATTGTTGTCGCTCATCGGGGCACTGGAATCTTGGTGTTTTTGGGACCAGACCTTCTTGGAGGGCGGGGCAGTGTGGGTGGGGGTGGAATGTGGCAGCGGGGAACCTGCAGTCTCGATTTTTGTTTGGCTGCTCTAAAGGGTGAGTTGGCCCCTGGAAATGGGTGGCCCTGTGTTTTTGTCACGCACTGTATTTTGTATATTTTTGTCTCTGGTGTTGTTCAGGGTGGAAGTGGGCCGTAGTTTCGGGACCCCTGGTTAAATCATATCTGGAAGACAGCTCCCACGCAGCTCGCAGTTTAACGTTGAACGGTTTGAGTTCTTTGGTTTATCCACCGGGGATGACGATGATAAGCTAGTTAGCTAGTTAGCTAGTTAGCTAGCTTCACTCCGGTTTAGACCGTAACGGTGAGATCGGCGTGCACGGAGTCGCAGATCACAGGAGCCGAGTTGCTGCAGGTCTTCTTCTTGCTTCCTCCTCTTCCTCCATTGATTCATTAATGCTGGATCCTCTCGCTGCTGCTCTATTCCCGTGTTCTGCTGCGGGACCGACAGCCTCGAGTTGGAACTCCGCTTAGTCAGCACGCCATAATACTATGTTGAAGGACGGTATCGGTACGTATCACTCTGCGAGGCTCCTGACTATAATACTATGTTGAAGGACAGCATCGGTACGTATCACTCCGCGAGGCTCCTGACTATAATACTATGGTGAAGGACAGCACCGGTACGTATCACTCCGCGAGGCTCCTGACTATAATACTATGTTGAAGGACAGCTCCGGTACGTATCACTCCGCGAGGCTCCTGACTATAATACTATGTTGAAGGACAGCACCGGTACGTATCACTCCGCGAGGCTCCTGACTATAATACTATGTTGAAGGACAGCACCGGTACGTATCCCTCCGCGAGGCTCCTGACTATAATACTATGTTGAAGGACAGCACCGGTACGTATCACTCCGCGAGGCTCCTGACTATAATACTATGATGAAGGACAGCACCGGTACGTATCACTCCGCGAGGCTCCTGACTATAATACTATGATGAAGGACAGCACCGGTACGTATCACTCTGCGAGACTCCTGACTATAATACTATGATGAAGGACAGCACCGGTACGTATCACTCTGCGAGGCTCCTGACTATAATACTATGTTGAAGGACAGCACTGGTACGTATCACTCTGCGAGGCTCCAACAATCTAGCTAGCTGTGCGGCTTCGTCGCTTACTAAAGTCGTACTAAAACATTTGGACTGATTTTTGAGAGCCGTGCGCCACACAAAAGGCGCACGGTCAAGTTTTGAGAAAATTAAAGGATTTTAGGGGCGCCTTATGGTGCAAAAAATACAGTATGTGTGTTGGCCTTGATGGTCATGAATCCTACTCTGCACCGTTGTCTCGTGGGGTTCCACAGGGCTCAATTTTAGGAGCTCTACGCTTTATTTTGTATCTACTGTCTCTGAGTTCCATTTTAAGAAAACAAGACATTTCCTTTCATTGTTACGCTGATGATACTCAAATCTATGTGCCACAAAAAAGGATGCATCTTCCATTAAACAGCTTCTGCTGTCTTGACAACGTCAGAGGCTGGAACATCCTGTTTCTACCTGAAACATTTTCTAAAGTTTCAATTCAAAGAAAATGGAAGTGATGATGTTTGGTCCCAGTGGCTTTTTTGGCCCTTCCTTCCTCTCTCAGCTTCTTCATCCCGATGCTCCTGCTTGGTACTTCAGGTCAGCTGACCAGCAGCTGCTAGAGGTGCCAAAGTCCAGGAGGAAGTTTAGAGGGGATCAATCGTTTTCTGGAGCAGCAAAGTTCTGTTGGTGCTCCAGAGCCTTGGAACGCTTTACCGCTGCACATCCGACAAGCCTTGGAACGCTTTACCGCTGCACATCCGACAAGCCTCGGAACGCTTTACCGCTGCACATCCGACAAGCCTTGGGACGCTTTACCGCTGCACATCCGACAAGCCTCGGAACGCTTTACCGCTGCACATCCGACAAGCCTTGGAACGCTTTACCGCTGCACATCCGACAAGCCTTGGAACGCTTTACCGCTGCACATCCGACAAGCCTTGGAACGCTTTACCGCTGCACATCCGACAAGCCTTGGAACACTTTACCGCAGCACATCCGACAAGCCTCGGAACGCTTTACCGCTGCACATCCGACAAGCCTTGGAACGCTTTACCACTGCACATCCGACAAGCCTTGGAACGCTTTACCGCTGCACATCCGACAAGCCTTGGAACGCTTTACTGCTGCACATCAGTCTGTTTGACTGTCTTTTTTTAAAACTGATCTTAAAACTCACTTTTACTCTGTGGCTTTTAACTCAGCATGAGACTTTAGTCCTGGTTTATTTTATATTGTTTTATGTTTATTTATGTTCAGCACTTTGGCCGTTAAAAGTGCTTTATAAATAAAGTTGAGTTGAGTTGGTATCTTTAAACACCAACCATGAAAAGTCAAAGTGAATCAGAGTTGATGTGTATTTTTAACTGATTTTTGAATCTGTAAATGGGTTAAATGTTAAAATGTTATATTTTTTCCTGACCTCATTCTGGATCAGATCCAAATGAAATTCGGTGGTGAGCTAGAGACCCCCACCCTACACGACTGTGTCAAATTCCATAAACATTCTAAGTACTTGGAGATAACTACATGGACACCTGGTTCTACACCCTTTATACGACAGCTGAATGTCACTACAGTCCATAACTTGATACAGATAAGGACACATTGTGGGTCACAAATTGCAGCATGCTAACATCTCCTGCTAAAGGCCTTTTGCTGGCTCATTTAAATGTTTGCAGTATCAGGAATAAGGTACATGAACTGAACCATCTGGTCCAGAAGAACACCATCCACATCCTGGCTGTGTCTGAGACTCATCTGGACACCTCCATTCACAATGTAGAGGTTTCTATTGATGGCTATAACATCTTCAGGAGGGACAGGAATAGACATGGAGGAGGAGTGGCAATATATGTCAAAAACAACTTTCCTGCAACACTGTGTTCTGAATTTATGTTTACCAACTTAGAATCTTTATGGATTAGGGTACATCCCCCTCACTTAAAACCAATACTAATATGTTGTTGCTACAGGCCTCCTGGAACTGCTAATCAATATCTGGATGATTTATGTGATTTAATTGACAGAGCTGCAGATGTGAAGGGTGATATTTTTAAATTAGGGGACATGAATATTGACTGGCTTGCAAGTCAGTGCCCAATGAAAAATAAGATGGTATCATTAGCTAATGCTTGTAATCTATCGCAGATGATCTCTCAACCAACCAGGATATTTACTAACAGTACTGGAAATACTTCGGCTACCTGTATTGATCATATTTACACTAACGCTCCTGAACGCTGTACTCATCCAGTCTCTCTACCTGTAGGTTTCAGTGACCACAATATTATAGCTATCACCAGGAAAACCAAGATGCCTAAAAGTGGAGTCAAAATCATTCATAAAAGAATGTTCAAGAAATTTGTTCCAGAAATCTTTTTGGAGGACGTAAAAACATAAATTGGACCAATGTATATGCAACACAGGACCCTGAGGCTGCTTTGAATACTTTTATGGACATTTGTATGGGGGTTGTTGATAACCACGCTCTTATGAAAAAGTATGCTGTTAAATCCAGACCAGCTCCATGGTTGAACGAGTCTCTAAAAGATCTTATGAGACTAAGAGATGACGCCAAATCCATATCAGCAAAATCAGGTTCTGTGGAAGACAAGTTTCAATAGTCAATTGAGAAACCAAGTGACAAAATTGAATAAAAGATTAAAGAGGGAATATTATAAAAACAAAATAAATGCGGCAAAACAAGATGGAAAAGAACTCTGGAGAACATTACATGAAATAATGGGAAGAAACAAAACTGGAAGCCCATCCTTTGTGGAGACAGATGGCAGGTTTTTAACCAAACCAGCTGATATAGCCAACTATTTTAATGATTACTTCGTGAATAAGGTCGTTTCCTTGCGGACAGGTATGAGCAGTACGAATTCCAATAATCTTAGACTCATATTTAATAATATAATGCTGAATAAAAGTTGCTCATTTCAGTTTAAAAGTGTGGAAGTGAGTGAAGTTAGGAAACCATTGAAGGCCCTGCCAGAACATGGCTCTGTTGGCACTGACCTGTTGGACAGGAAGGTGCTTTGTCTCTCAGCTGACTTCATTGCTAGTCCTATATGTCATATATTAAATAAATGCCTAAAGGAAGGTATATATCCCAGAATTTGGAAAGATGGTAAAATGATTCCCCTGCCTAAAGATGTAAAATTAGCATTTACTGGGCAAAACAGCAGACCCATCACTATTCTCCCGGTACTCAGCAAACTGATGGAGAGAGTAGTTCATTCACAAATACATGATGATTTAGAAAATAACGGCTTGAACACCAGATGTCAACATGCTTACAGACACCACTATTCTGCCCGTTCTGCTCTGACACAAATGACGGATGACTGGCTAAAGGAGATCGACAACTCGAGTTACTAGATCTAAGCGCAGCATTTGATGTCATTGATCACGAGCTCTTAATCGATAAATTGCAATGCTATGGATTTAGATCTCGTGCCATCACATTTATGAAGAGCTATCTCTCATGTAGAACCCAAATGGTTTATTATAATGGTAGTATGTCGACCAGGAAAGGGTTGAATTGTGGCGTACCACAAGGCAGCTGCCTTGGACCTCTCCTTTATTCCATCTTTACTAATGATTTGCCATATGTTTTGCATAAGGCAAGTATACACATGTACGATGACGATTCAACAATTTTTGCTTAATATTTCAAAGAGTAAGTCCATTATTATTGGATCGAGATATAAACAGTTATCGATGCAAACTTTGAATCTTCATTTAGAGGGTAAACCTATACAGCAGGTGAACAAGGTCAAATTACTAGGACTGAAAGTAGGTAGTCATTTGTCATGGGTGGAGCACATCGACTCAATCGTTAGGAGAATGGGATCTGCTATATCTATGGCAAGAAAATGTCTTTCTTTTGTTCCAGCACACATTCTAGGACAAGTTGTTAAATATTTAATTTTAACATTAAAACCCCGTTTACAGATTAGAAATCAGTTACAAATACACATCAACTCTGTCACTTTTACTTTTCAGCATTCTACAAAAACAAATGTCTGCACAAAGCTCTCGCGGGCCACAAAAAATGACGTGGCGGGCCACATTGGCCCCCGGGCCTTGAGTTTGACACAAATGATTTAGAGGATAAACCTATAAAGCAGGTGAACAAGGTCAAATTACGAGGACTAAAAGTAGGTAGTCATTTGTCATGGGTGGAGCACATCGACTCAATCGTTAGGAGAATGGGATCTGATATATCTATGGCAAGAAAATGTCTTTCTTTTGTTCCAGCACACGTTCTAGGACAAGTTGTTAAATGTTTAATTTTAAGCCACCTGGACTATTGCTCACCTGTCTGGTCATCTGCATCAAAAAGTATTCTTCAGAAATTACAAACAGCCCAAAACAGAGCAGCAAGGCTAGTTTTACATTGCCCTCCGAGAACGAGCATAGACGCATGCATCGTAAATTACCATGGTTACCAGTTGAGGACAGACTTGTAATAAACACAGTTACATTCTTCAGCAACAGCATTTATTCTGGTAAACCTGAGTTCTTGCAGAGTCAAGTCATCAAATATGACGGTCCACAGTCATTTAACTAGAACAGCAGGTGAAGGCCGACTCACGTTACCCCACCCAAAATCAAATGCCCTAAAAAAGACAGTCATCTATCACGCTACCACTCAGTGGAGCCGCTGCCCTCTGCACATCCGTCACTCCAGCAACAAAACCTCATTCAAATACAATTTAAGAAGGCATTACTTACAGCTGATCAATGGTCCTGTAATGATCAATTAAATGTTTGTCCTGTTTTCTGGATGCTCTCTTGGGAGGTGGTTTTGATGACGAATGCATGAATGTAATGTTTGTTGAGGGAGACTGATATGATGTTCTGTGTAAATGTGTAGTTTGTATCTGTAGTGTGGATATGTATTGTGGATATGTATTGTGTATATGTATTGTGTATATGTACAGCATAGTGCTTTCATGATTTGATGTTATGATACATGTAATCCCGGACCCCAGGAAGACTAGCTGATACCACGGTATCAACTAATGGGGATCCTTTTTAAATCAATAAATAGATCCCACAGCTGAGCACGCTGCTGTAGCTAATGTCCCGATAGACTCAGTTTTAGACGGAGGCCTGACGTACCTGGCAGGAGGTGGACCCTCCAGTAGATCCTCAGACACTGCTCCTCCTTGCGGAAGCTGCGCTGGCACTTACAGGATGCCAGAGCAGGGTGTTGGGCAAGCAGAACCTCCTGTCCCTCCAGGCACTCGGCAGCAACCTGCTCCCCCAGCGGGGACACCGCCGCATCGGCCGCACACAGCGCCAGGCCCCGATACAGCGCCTCACAGCGGGGGTCGCTGGAGCACACCTGATACGCCTCAATGCAGTCGGTGGGAGGAGGGAAGGGGTAGATGGGTGCTGAGGAAGGCAACACACCTAAGACAAGAGAGATCAGGCTTTAAACAAGGCACAGATATCTTTACACGTTACGTTATCAACCAGGGAACAGCTGGGACACAACCGGGAGCAACACACAGATGTGCAACATCTGGGCAACAACGCGTTACCAACCGGGAGCAACACACAGCTGTGCAACATCTGGGCAACAACGCGCTACCAACCGGGAGCAACACACAGATGTGCAGCATCTGGGCAACAATGCGTTACCAACCGGGAGCAACACACAGATGTGCAACATCTGGGCAACAACGCGTTACCAACCGGGAGCAACACAGATGTGCAACATCTGGGCAACAACGCGTTACCAACCGGGAGCAACACAGATGTGCAACATCTGGGCAACAACGCGTTACCAACCGGGAGCAACACACAGCTGTGCAACATCTGGGCAACAACGCGTTACCAACCGGGAGCAACACAGATGTGCAACATCTGGGCAACAACGCATTACCAACCGGGAGCAACACACAGATGTGCAGCATCTGGGCAACAATGCGTTACCAACCGGGAGCAACACACAGATGTGCAACATCTGGGCAACCCAGCGTTACCAACCGGGAGCAACACACAGATGTGCAACATCTGGGCAACAACGCGTTACCAACCGGGAGCAACACACAGATGTGCAACATCTGGGCAACAACGCGTTACCAACCGGGAGCAACACACAGATGTGCAACATCTGGGCAACAACGCGTTACCAACCGGGAGCAACACACAGATGTGCAACATCTGGGCAACAACTCGTTACCAACCGGGAGCAACACACAGATGTGCAACATCTGGGCAACAATGCGTTACCAACCGGGAGCAACACACAGATGTGCAACATCTGGGCAACAACGCGTTACCAACCGGGAGCAACACACAGATGTGCAACATCTGGGCTACAATGCGTTACCAACCGGGAGCAACACACAGATGTGCAACATCTGGGCAACAACGCGTTACCAACCGGGAGCAACACACAGATGTGCAGCATCTGGGCAACAACGCGTTACCAACCGGGAGCAACACACAGATGTGCAACATCTGGGCAACAACTCGTTACCAACTGGGAGCAACACACAGATGTGCAACATCTGGGCAACAACTCGTTACCAACCGGGAGCAACACACAGATGTGCAACATCTGGGCAACAACGCGTTACCAACCGGGAGCAACACACAGATGTGCAACATCTGGGCAACAACGCGTTACCAACCGGGAGCAACACACAGATGTGCAACATCTGGGCAACAACTCGTTACCAACCGGGAGCAACACACAGATGTGCAACATCTGGGCAACAATGCGTTACCAACCGGGAGCAACACACAGATGTGCAACATCTGGGCAACAACGCGTTACCAACCGGGAGCAACACACAGATGTGCAACATCTGGGCTACAATGCGTTACCAACCGGGAGCAACACACAGATGTGCAACATCTGGGCAACAACGCGTTACCAACCGGGAGCAACACACAGATGTGCAGCATCTGGGCAACAACGCGTTACCAACCGGGAGCAACACACAGATGTGCAACATCTGGGCAACAACTCGTTACCAACCGGGAGCAACACACAGATGTGCAACATCTGGGCAACAACTCGTTACCAACCGGGAGCAACACACAGATGTGCAACATCTGGGCAACAACGCGTTGCCAACCGGGAGCAACACACAGATGTGCAAGACTCTCTTTGGGGGTCTCGAGCAGCTGCCTAAAGGGCCGGGCCGCTGGCAGACGTTAACCCGTCCGAAGCTTTTAGATTCGTTGGTGCCACAAAGAGCTGAAGAATAAATAACTATTCATAAACGTTGTTGTAGTATTATCTGTTATAAATAAAGACTAAAAGGTGGAGACGGGAGGACGACGAGACGCCGGGGCAGTAATGATTCCGTCTTATTCCTGTCTGATCAGTGTCGCCGCCGTTAATGTGAGAAACACGAGAAACACGGCAGGTCCGACGGGCCGGCAGCCATCCTGCTTCACATTTCTCCCAGGATGCACTTGGGTTGTGTGGAGACCAAAGCTTCTCCAAGAGTCGCTGCTATTTTCTGAAGTGTGGTTTCTTCAATTTGCAATAGTGAAAAGGAGAGACCCCCCCCCCCCGGTAAAATCCAATCGCTGATAGGCTCAAGGGAAGGGCAGACACGGCGTCTGAGCGCAGCACAAATACCAAACGGGGAGAAGAACTCGGGGAACGGATAGATTGGCTTGGCGTGAAGGGGGAGAGAGAGAGAGAGAGAGACAGAGACACACACACACACAGAGAGAGTGAGAGAGACACAGAGAGAGAGAGAGAGAGAGAGAGAGAGAGAGAGAGCAAACCAATGAGAACCTTGTACCTCACCCACAGCGTGCACCACCGAAAATGATGTTCTTAGAATCACACACACATGTGGAAACACACACACACACACAGACACACACAACGTCCTCAGAAGGACCGTCCTGCTGGACGACTGGGAGACACAGAACCCATCATTACTACTAGATACTGCACAACCACAGGGGAGGGGGCCGAGGGGCAAAGCGATCTGCCCTCGACACACACGTGCACAGTGCACACACACTTCTGGGTGTCAGAATGAAGTGGCTGAGAGAGCAGGAGCCGCTTAACATTCCGTGCCGGATCAGTGGACAGGAAGTAAAAGGAATACTGAGTCTATGATGAGAGACTAACCACACACACAAAGCATGGTGGGTTGGACCACTATCCTGTGTGGAGCGCTGCTCTCTGCACCGCTCTCTGCGCCGCTCTATGTACCGCTCTCTACGCCGCTCTCTGCACCGCTCTCTACGCCGCCCCCTGTGCCGCGCTCTACGCCGCTCTCTGCGCCGCTCTCTGCGCCGCTCTCTGCGCCGCCCCCTGTGCCGCGCTCTGCGCTGCTCTCTGCACCGCGCTCTGCGCCGCTCTCTGCGCCGCTCTCTGCGCCGCTCTCTGCGCCGCCCCCTGTGCCGCGCTCTGCGCTGCTCTCTGCACCGCGCTCTGCGCCGCTCTCTGCGCCGCTCTCTACGCCGCCCCCTGTGCCGCGCTCTACGCTGCTCTCTGCACCGCGCTCTACGCTGCTCTCTGCGCCGCTCTATGTACCGCTCTCTACGCCGCTCTCTACGCCGCCCCCTGTGCCACGCTCTGCGCCGCTCTTTGCACCGCTCTCTGCGCCGCTCTTTGCACCGCTCTCTACGCCGCTCTATGTACCGCTCTCTGCGCCGCTCTCTGCGCCGCTCTCTGCACCGCGCTCTGCACCGCGCTCTGCACCGCGCTCTGCGCTGCTCTCTGCACCGCGCTCTGCGCTGCTCTCTGCACCGTGCCGCTCTCTGCGCCGCTCTATGTACCGCTCTTTGCACCGCTCTCTGCGCCGCTCTCTACGCCGCTCTATGTACCGCTCTTTGCACCGCTCTCTGCGCCGCTCTCTACGCCGCTCTCTACGCCGCTCTCTGCACCGCTCTCTGCAACTTCCCCTTGCACTACAAAATAAGAGCGCACATTTCAAAATAAACGTCAAGCAGCTGCGCTGCATTTACACACAACAATACGACACCAACTTTCCACCGAAAAGCGAGCTGAGAAACAGAAAGGTTCATGAATTAAGATCCCAGTTGTCCTGACAGCAGTCATTTTACACACAACATACTTCAAAAGTGAAAGCCGCCACCGAGGCATCGTTCCGTCACGCCATCATTAATAACAGGAAGTCCTTCCAAACCTGATGTAATTACGAAAAAAAGATCAAGGTGGCGGCGCCCGTGCGTGCAGCGGCTCCATGCTCTCCGGTCTGGTGCTTAGTTTTTCTTTATTTTTTCGTACTTTTTACCGATTTCTGCGAGGCGACTCTAACATACAGTCGCCAGGACTTGAATGTTCCGTTATCATCTGTATTTTATGTTGTTATTAGACACCAGACGGAGCTGCACTCCTAATCTCGTTGTGTAGCTACTATGCCATGACAATAAAGGCTTTCTATTCTATTCTATTCTATTCTAAAAACATGTTCATAGTTAATTCAATTGTGTTGTGCAATATTGTCTCATATATTTGAAAATAATTCCATGTTTAGCATTTTTTTAGTGTGTAGATCTTTGTGACTTGTTAATTTTATAAGTAGCTCGCATGCTCAAAAAGTGTGCGCACCCCTGCTTTAAAGCCTGAACCATGTAATAAGGTTTTTATGGAACTTGTAGAAACATTTTTATTTCAATATTTGTGTAGTTTTTACAAAATCTTGAATTTATCACATTAAAAGTGCAGACTCAGGTGTCTGGTTGAAAACATCAGGTTTTTTGGGGGGAAACAAGGTGAAACTTTAAACAGTTTTAAACGACAAATTCATCCCTGGACAAACAAGACCGTCCCTTTAAGCTCCCCGTTAGCAGCTAGCTCCTGGACTCGCCGCATGCTTCAGCCACACAAGGTCATTTAGTGCAGTGTTTCCCAACCAGTGTGCCGTGAGAGATCGTCAGGTGTGCCGTGGGAAATGATCTAACATCACCTGATGAACCATTGTCGGGTGTCTGTGCTGTAATAAAGTGTGTGTTCCGCCCGTAGATCGCTCCTCAGACTCCAGCGTTGCACCTGAACACGGTGTCGCTCAGGTCCTCTCTGCCGCTAACTCTAGTACAGCAACTTCTCCTTGCACTACAAAATAAAAGTGCACACTCCAAATTAAATGTCACACAACTGCGCTGCATTTAGAGTGTGGCAGATTTAAAATAAAATAAAAATACAGAAAACAAATATTTCCCAAAAACCAGTTCTTCATGCTTTGGCTTTTGCCTATTACACTTTGTGAGTGCTTCTGTTCCCCTTTGAGGAGGGTCATCCTCAGTGGGAGTTTGGGATCACAGCAAGACGAGCAGTGACAGTGATGGAGACGTTTTTAAGAAGAGGTCCGGTGGCTGTCGTACGGCAAAGTGCATTCTCTGCACATGCATGAGAATGCACACTTAATGAATGCAACATTAATCAATTCAATTCAGTTTTATTTCTATAGCGCCAGATCACAACATAAAGTCATCTCAAGGCACTTTACAGGATTAGCAGGGAAACACCAAACCCAACTTGACCCACAAGAGCAACGGAGGCAAGGAAGAACTTCCCTTTAACGGGCAGAAACCTTGGACAGAACCTAGGCTCATGGTGGACGGCCATCTGTCTGGCCGGCTGGGTTAAGAGAGAGAGAGAGAGAGAATGGCAGGTCGGAGACAAGTCAAAAACGAGGAGATGGATAGGGAAGCGATAGCTAGATAGAGCAGGAGCAGACAAAAACAAGATGTATAAAGCTATAAATGCTAATGCTAGCAACATAAAGCTATAAATGCTAATGCTAGCGATATAGACATCAGCGTTGAGGGACACAGGTCCAGGTTCTGCAGCACCACGGACAGAAGGACCTGAAAGAGAAAGAGGGACAAACAGAGGGAGAGCGAGAACAAGACTACAGGAAGAGAGAGAGATTACTGACATATATTTATAACATGAATAATCAGATAAAGAGGGAGGAGCTCAGTGTGTCATGATGTTAAGCCACCAGTGCTGCCTAATGACAGCATATTGATTATACTGATTACTGCATTGATTAGTTATAAGCTTTGTAAAAAGGAAAGTCTTTAATCTACTCTTGAACATAGAGATGGTGTCTGTCTCACGAACCAATCAGGGAGCTGATTCCACAATAAAGGAGCTTGATAACTAGAAGCTCCGCCCCCCTGTCTGCTCTTGGAAATGTCTGGAACCACGAGCAGGCCAGCATTTTGGGACCGCAGGGCTCTAGTGGGGCAATATGGGATAATCATCTCTGTAAGGTAAGGAGGGGCCTGGCTGTTGAGGGCTTTAAAAGTGAGTAGAAGGATTTTATATTCAATCCGTTCCCTAACAGGAAGCCAATGCAGAGACGCCAGAACAGGGGAAATATGTTCTCTCAGTCTGGTTCCTGTCAGAACACGAGCTGCTGCATTCTGGATCAGCTGGAGATGTTTAATAGACCTTTTTGGGCAGCCGGACAGTAAGGAGTTGCAGTAGTCCAGTCTGGAAGTCACAAAAGCATGGACTATTTTTTCTGCATCTTTTCGGGTCAGTAGGTGCCTGACCTTTGAAATATTCCGAAGGTGAAAGAACGCAGTCCTTGAAACGTGCTTTATCTGGGACTGAAAGGACAGGTCCTGATCAAAGATTACCCCCAGAGTCTAGGCAGTGGTGCTGGTGGACACTGAGACGCCATCTAGTTCAACTACAACACTAGAACAAACATTTCTGAGATGCTTCGGCCCAAGAACCAGAACCTCAGTTTTATTTAGATTTAATAACAGGAAGTTCTCGGTCATCCAGGAGTTAATGTCCTTAAGACACGTCTGAAGTCTAACCAACTGATCGACTTTGTCTGGCTGAACGGACACATATAATTGAGTGTCGTCCGCATAGCAGTGGAAATTTATGCTGTTTCTTCATAATGTTACCTAAGGGAAGCATATACAGCGTGAACAGAATAGGTCCAAGCACTGAACCCTGTGGAACTCCATATTTAACTTCAGTGTATGTAGAAGATTCATCATGAACACGTACAAACTGAAATCTATCAGATAAATATGATCTAAACCAGTTCAATGCAGATCCTCTAACACCAACAGATTGATCCAGCCTCTGTAACAGAATCTGATGATCTATTGTGTCAAAGGCTGCACTGAGATCTAATAAAATAAGCACGGAGACAAGTCCATTATCAGACGCTATTAAAAGGTCATTGGTGACTTTAACGAATGCTGTCTCTGTGCTATGATGAGCTCTGAAACCCGACTGGAAAACCTCAAATAACTGATTGTCTTGTAAGAATTCACACAGCTGACTGGAAACTGCTTTCTCTAGAAGCTTTGACAGGAATGGAAGGTTTGAAATTGGCCGATAGTTAGCCGAGACATCAGGATCCAATGTTGGTTTTTTGAGAAGCGGTTTAATGACTGCTCTTTTAAAAGACTTGGGTACATAGCCTGTGAGTAAAGATAGATTAATTGTATTTAGCAAAGCAATACTAATTGAGGGGAAGACTTCTTTAAGCAGCTTAGTTGGGACCGGGTCTAAGAGACAAGTGCACGGTTTAGATGAGGCAATAGCTGCACTCATTTGCTGCAAGTTAATGGGGGTGAAGCTATCCAAGTAACTATCAAGAGCAGTGGTGTCAAACCCGTCCGGTGGAGGGCCGAGACGCTCCAGGTTTTCCTTCCAGCCGGCTACTAAAGCAGGTGATTGTAATTATCAACACCTCCGATTCGAGAGAAGGAACTCATTAGTGAGATCAGCTGCTGGAGAGATGGTTGGAAAGGAAACCTGGAGTGTCTCGGCCCTCCACTGGACAGGTTTCACACATGTGATCAAGAGTAACAGTCGTATCTCTGCTTCCATCACTCAGGGAGGGGTCAATGCCACACGAAGGCAGATGCTGATGAATGACGTCCCTAATAGATTCCATTTTGGTACTGAAGAAGTTCATGAAATCTTCACTACTGAGACCTGTCGGAACAGAAGGGTCAACAGAGCTGGAGCTTTGTGTTAGCCTAGCTACGGTGTCAGAGAGAAACCTCGGATTAGATTTGTTCTCTTCTATTAGAGATGAGTAATATGCTGCTCTAGCTTTGTGTTAGCCTAGCTACGGTGTCAGAGAGAAACCTTGGATTAGATTTGTTCTCTTCTATTAGAGATGAGTAATATGCTGCTTTAGCTTTGTGTCAGCCTAGCTACGGTGTCAGAGAGAAACCTTGGATTAGATTTGTTTTCTTCTATTAGAGATGAGTAATATGCTGCTTTAGCTTTGTGTTAGCCTAGCTATGGTGTCAGAGAGAAACCTCGGATTAGATTTGTTCTCTTCTATTAGAGATGGGTAATATGCTGCTCTAGCTTTGTGTTAGCCTAGCTACGGTGTCAGAGAGAAACCTCGGATTAGATTTGTTCTCTTCTATTAGAGATGGGTAATATGCTGCTCTAGCTTTGTGTTAGCCTAGCTACGGTGTCAGAGAGAAACCTCGGATTAGATTTGTTCTCTTCTATTAGAGATGAGTAATATGCTGCTCTAGCTTTGTGTTAGCCTAGCTACGGTGTCAAAGAGAAACCTCGGATTAGATTTGTTCTCTTCTATTAGAGATGAGTAATATGCTCCTCTTGCCTTGCGGAGCGTCTTCCTGTACATTTTGAGGCTGTTTTTCCAGATTAAACAAGACTCCTCCAATTTAGTTGAGCACCATATTCTCTCCAGTCTTCTGGCTGTTTGCTTTAACAATCTAATCTCAGAATTGAACCACGGAGCTTTCCTTTTTGGTTTTAGTTTTTTAATTCTTAAGGGGGCGATGGAGTCGAGCGTCATGCGCATCAAGTCCCCAGCACCACCTACAAGATGATCTATGTGGGAGAGGCTAAAGTTACCACACGACTCCTCAGTAATGTTAAGGCTTGATGAAGAGTTTAATGCTGATGGGATCACTTCTTTGAATTTAGCAATAGCACCATCAGACAGACAATCATGCCATAATAATGACAATAAATATGGGCCATGTCAGAAGACCATCGTTCGCTGAGAGAGAGGAGGCAGGAACTGTTCCAGTACCTTAAATTCAGTTTAGTGGACAAGAACAATACGTATACAATTACATTTCATTTGAATGGCCATTCAGTGCAAACACTTAATTTACCAAATCTCAGAATTTAAAACGAAATCAGCACATGCAGTTCATGTCCTACGGTCCACAAACAGGGAACGCACAGGATCGTTGTCGTTCCTTGCACGCATCAGCACGATGCGCACATGGGGTAGCTCGCAGTTTTGAAACAGTTCAAATGGCCCGCTACTGTGTGATGGAGGAACCATACAGGAAAACAGGGTGCGAGTGGAAAAAGGTCAAGGGTCGGCTGCAAGAGCCTCCTACCAACCCGGACAGAGCAGGAGGTCGGGGGTTCCGGAACATTTAGTGAGAAATGCTATTATATAAACTTTATTACAGGCTCTAGACCCAATAGTAAGAACATACAACACAAAAACACAGCAAAACATCTTATTCAGGAGAGTCTTAACAGACACCAATACCAATGTTTCCATAGATATGATTGATATCTGACCGAGCTGCACCTGGGATTTGTAAGCATCAATATAATACTGTTTCGGGACCCATCAAGTCGGGACATGAACTTAAACATCAGGTTCCTCAAGTACTCTTTCTAAGGTGTTAGAAAAGATGTTACTAGATCGACTAAGTGAGTTCATTAACACCACAGAAAATCAGTTTGGTTTTAAATCTAAGCACAGCACAGATCTATGTATCTATGCCTTGAAAGAAGCTGTTGAATCCTACAGAAGGCGGGGCTCTACAATGATCAAAGGGTTTATTGATGCTTCCAAGGCATTTGACAGGGTGAATCACCATAACCTGTTTACTGAACTCAAGCTTAGGGGTGTGCCTGGATGCATCATACGTATCCTGGTTTACTGGTATGCCAAACAACATATGCAGGTTAAATGGGGAAATAACCTATCAACACCCTTCAGTACAGGCAATGGAGTACGGCAGGGGGGGCTTCTGTCTCCAGCCCTGTTTAACCTTTACATGGATAACCTGTCGAAGCAGTTGGGGAAGTGTAAGACAGGTTGTCTGATCGGGGACACTCTGTTAAACCATCTGATGTACGCAGACGACTTGACAATTATGTCCCCCAGTACTGTTGATGCTGATGAATATATTTATTAGATAGAATGTTCGAGTACAAGTACAGTCACACAGTAGCATGTATTACAGTACAAATAAAGTCAAACATCCGGTCTAAGAGGAGCATTTCAAAAAAGCCCTTGCGGGCTTGTTTCCGTTGAAAGTCCTTCGTACATAAATCATCCACAATTAACAATACAAATAAAAATAAAACCAATATTAAATTACACAATTGATGCAACGTAACATTAGAAAAACAAAAATAAAATGTTTTTACACCGCCAGTGCAAACTAACAATTAATCTAAAATAAATTACACCACTGATGCAAAATGACAATAAATACTTACATAAATTACAAGAAATTACTAAAGCAATTAATACGTGCAACGTAGGTGGACAAAAAAAAGGAGGGGGGGTTTGATCCGGAGAGAGTCGTGATGACTATCTCCGTTTCTGTCCCCCTAAAAGGTGTATTTTTAGGGCCGTTTTGAAGGAGGCCAAAGAGGTGCATGTTTTGAGGGCAGGAGTCAAACCGTTCCACCCTTGGGTGGCCGTATTGTAAAAAGATGATTTACCCATGTTAGTCCTATAGGAGGGGGTAATCAGGTTGTTGTTTGAGCTCCCTCTAGTGTTGTGGCTGTGGGTGTCACTAAATCTGTGGAGGTGTTCCGTCAGGTATGCAGGGATTGAGGGGACTGAGGGCAGAGCTGCATTGACTATTTTAAATGCCAATCCCATTTTGAGTTGTTTAACCCTGTCTTCTACCCCGAGCCATTTTAGGCTAGCAAAATGTCCAGGAAGAAGGTGGGTCATGGGCCCCAGATTGAGGAGTAGCCGAATCAGTTTGTTTTGGGAGGTTTGGAGCCTGGTTTTCAGGGACATTTTGATGTTTGAATACCAGGAGGTGCTAGCATAGGTGCTAGCATGGAGGTGCTAGCATGGAGGTGCTAGCATGTTGGGTTCCAGCAGCTGTTGGATGTATGCTCCGAGTATGGGGTTGAGTTTGATGTACAGTACAATGCAAGGAAGAGTGTGGTGTTGATATGTAGGACCAAGGAGGATCAGAAGCTGCACTTTCCAATGTTTTACCTGTCGGGGCAATCCCTCTGTGTATCTGTGTGAAATACCTCGGACACATCATAACAGACAAGATGGAAGATGATGCTGACATGTGTAGGCAGAGACGGATGTTGCATGTCCAAGCAAACATGCTAGTCCGTAAATTTCATTATTGTTCTGATGATGTGAAAGTGAGCTTGTTTCGGGCGTACTGCACGCATATGTACACGGCCCCATGATGGGTCCGCTATAGGAAGGAGACCCTGCGCATACTTCAGGTAGCATATAATGACTGCCTGAGGATATTGCTGAAAAAGCCAAGGAGCAGCAGTGCTAGTAAGCTCTTTTGTGACTCAGGACTAAGCACAGATTCAGCTATTCCGTTTTTCTCTCTCATTCACACAGCCCGGCACCGACAGTCGGCTCCTATGAGTTAACGAGTAATCATTGCAGTTCGATAGTTGTCTTATTAATACTCATTGATAAACCAGGTAAAAATCCTACCTGCAGCCTCAATTGATTGTGTGTCCCTCACGTCTCCCACCTACTTCCTACGACCTGAAATTGAAAGCTATCCAGGTGGTTGTTCCCGGTCACGTGACCCAGGGACTACTCTCGCAAGAGCATGCAGTAGTTTACCAAAGAGTATTTAACAGGGCAAGAGGATACGGTTTCTCACAAGTTGAATGCATTGAATACCATTATTGATCCCCCACCGGCTACTTGTATGGAAAAAATAAATTCTTTGTAAAAAAAAAAAAAAAAAAAATTTTTTTTCTCTTTGTATCCGTCCCCATCTATCTCTCTCTCTCTCTGTATTCCTCACACTCTATCTCTACCGCTCTCTCTGTATCGCTCCCATCTCGCTCCCTCTTTCTCTGTCACTCGCTCCCTGTATCTCTCCGAATCTCTCTATCTCTCTCCCATCCTCTCTCTGTCGCTCTCTCTCTCTGTATCCCAAAGTCGGTTTATGATGCTCATTTCTCTGGCCTCGTTGCCCTTCATGGACGTCCTCACCTGGTTCTGGAGATCAATACACATGCCAGTAACACCCCCCAGACCAAACCAGTGAACTCCCCTCAACACCACCTAGAAATAGAGAGCAGTCACACAAAAACGGTTGGTCTACATAAATGTGCTGATTTGCTGACATGGACTCCACCAGCCCCAACGTCCCAGGACATGGACTCCAATGACCCCAACGTCCCAGGACATGGACTCCACCAGCCCCAACGTCCCAGGACATGGACTCCACCAGCCACAATTTCCCAGGACATGGACTCCACCAGCCCCCAACGTCCCAGGACATGGACTCCACCAGCCCCCAACATCCCAGGACATGGACTCCACCAGCCCCCAACGTCCCAGGACATGGACTCCACCAGCCACAATTTCCCAGGACATGGACTCCACCAGCCCCAAAGTCCCAGGACATGGACTCCACCAGCCCCAACGACCCAGGCCATGGACTCCAACAACCCCAACGTCGCAGGACATGCAATCCTCCAAACTCAACCATCTCTAGCACATGCCCCAGTCCTTCACGCAGGTTCATGGAAACCACGAAGAAAGACTTGGCTTGCTAATTCCAGAACGGCTGGAAAGATTTAACAGGTTTGTCTTTGCTTCAGGCAGAACTCTTCTACTCCATCAGATGGTCAAATCCCTGGCCCCGCCCCTTTCTCCTGACCTGCTTCTTCTTCTGAGGGTAGTTCCCTGCCATATCTTTCCCGACCTTCAACCGACCAGGCCTGACGGTGGCTCCGACCAAACTTGTGAGGAGAAGGTTACAACAAAGAAAGACTTCAGTTACACAAAGTGAAAAAACCTTTCACAGATGTTTCACTTCACCCCAAAAGAATTCAACGGCCACGGCTACTGAACTCCATGAAGTCTCTTACAGCACTGGAATATAGTGAATCTGCTTTTTGTTCTACAGTAAACATGTTATTTCCTAAATATACTAAATCACAAAGCAAAGATACAGAAAACGTGAACATTGTATGAGTGATATAACAAAATCGTGTTAAGGCCCACGGCTCAAGGCACAAATAGGAACATAAAGCGAAAAACAAAATCTCTCTTGAAGTGACGATATATATACACAGAGAGAATGAGAATCAGCAAGCAATAGTGCAAATCAGCAACAGCAGCACAGTCGGACAGGCACAGAGCGTCCATTCAGAGTCCCAGCTCACTGCAAGGGAACGACTGCTTTCACAGCCCGGTGGAAGAAGCTGTTCCTGAGCATTGCTGCGCAAACAAACAGTCTGTGGCCCGGGTGGGTGGGGTCTGTGGCGATGCGTCTGGCCCTCCTCTGGACTCTGGAGGTGTAAACAGAGTCCAAATCAGGCAGACGGTGACCCACAATCCCCTGAGCTGTCCTCACCACCCGGGATAGGTCCTTCCTGTCCTGCGCCGTGCAGCTGCCGTACCACACGGTCGCACTGAGACACAGGATGCTCTCTATCGTGGCCCGGTAGAAGTCTTCAAGCAGCACAGAGGAGAGTCCAGCCCGCTTCAGCTTCCTGAGGAAGAAGAGCCGTTGCTGGGCCTTCTTCACCAGGTGTCTGGTGTTGAGTGTCCAGGAGAGGTCAGAGGAGATGTGGATGCCCAGGAATTTAATGTTCTCCACACGCTCCACTGCTTCCCCTCGTATGCACAGGGGGGCGTGTTCAGTCTTCCTGGACCTCCTGTAGTCCACTATGACCTCCTTGGTCTTGCTGGTGTTCAGAACAAGGCTGTTCCTCGAGCACCACAGCATCAGGTTCTGGACCTCCTCTCTGTAGTGGGTCTCATCGTTGTTGGAGATGTGACCCACCACGGTGGTGTCGTCCGCAAACTTCACAACCATGTTTGTGGAGTGGATGCAGAGCAGTCGTGGGTGAAGAGGGTGAAGAGAGCAGGGCTGAGAACACAGCCCTGGGGGGTCCCAGTGTTCAGGATCAGAGGGGAGGATGTGGTGTCTCCTATCCTCACCACCTGGGGCCGGTTGGTGAGGATAGGAGACACCCTTTAACTCCGGATGGCGAGGCCACACCCGGACCGTCATTACAGCTGCTGGTCTAGTTGGTCTCATCGACCGGAGCACCGCCGCCGGTTCCCGGTAACGCTGGTGCATTATTACCGGCGTAATAATCACGACAATAGCGGCGGCGCTACGGTCATGGAAAGAGGGTCAATAAACATTTGCTTAAAGGCACGTGTTTATTGCCTTTAAGGTGAATTGACCAAGCCGGCTTCACCTTTGGTCTCGGGACTGCATTACATTCAGACTGAGACAAAGTGCATCCAATGCCTGAGAGGAAAGGGAGGAAAGGTCACGACCTCGCAGAAGGGATAAATATTCCCGTTAGGCAGCCTCACTTCCAGAGTACTGGTATCTTCAAAAACCCAAAATACACACAGACACGCACACCTGCCTGCACACCGATAAGACGTCCTCCGCTGCTGCTCCACTATGGCGCCGGTCGACTGCACTTCCTCATTGAACGACTTGAACAATTTATTTTGATGCAGCACTGAATCCAAGGAGGAATTTAGATTGAGATTTAAAAAAAGGGAGAATCAGACACGAGCTGAAAGAGAGAGGAGGGAGAGGAGGGAGGAAGAGGAGGGAGAGGAGGGGAAGGTGGGGGGAGGGAGGAGAGGGAGGAGGGAGGGAGAGGAGGGAGAGGAGGGGGGGGGGGGGTGAAGCTGAGGGCAAGAGACAAGCAGATACATGAGCCCGTCACACCGGACAATCAGTAGCTAACAACCACGATGGAGCCGGCCTGCAGCGCACCCCTGTGGGGGGGCTTCGCTAGACCTGCTACAGCAGTAGCCTACTGGTCCCAGACCAGACCAGACCAGACCGGACCAGACCAGACCAGACCGGACCAGAGCTAACCGAGTGCACGAGAAAGTAGAGGCGTAATGTCACTGCATAAAACGGCCTCTTCAGGGCGTCCATTGAGCATCTTCTAGAGGAGCTCTCGAGCGTCAGTCTTCAGTTCCTGCTGATGGGGGGTCATTGGGGTCAGGAGCTCAGTGTCTGGACTGGGATCACATTCTGGGATTCTGGAGGAGACAAAGGTCCAAACAACAGAACAATCTTACTGCTGACCTTTCAACAGCAGCTCAGCATTTATGTGCTGGCGACGCAGCCGGGGTGTACCAAGCCTCTGTAAGCGAGCTGGGATCGTACTCCAGGGTGGATGGGTGAAATAAAGACTCGTTACTCATCTGAAAATGCCCTTTCAGGCGACCTCCCGGCAGTCGGCAGAAGTTGGTGCTTCCTGTTTCGTCCGAGTCCTCCGTGTCCTCGAACGCTCATCGTCTGACTGAACTAGCAGGTCGGAGGAAGACACTTTGAACGCAGCGCATGATTCAGATTCTGAGCCGACTGACAAGCCGTTAGCCTCGTAGCATCACTGCCAACTGACAGACCGTTAGCCTCGTAGCATCACTGCCGACTGACAAGCCGTTAGCCTCGTAGCATCACTGCCGACTGACAGACCGTTAGCCTCGTAGCATCACTGCCGACTGACAAGCCGTTAGCCTCGTAGCATCACTGCCGACTGACAGACCGTTAGCCTCGTAGCATCACTGCCGACTGACAGACCGTTAGCCTCGTAGCATCACTGCCGACTGACAAGCCGTTAGCCTCGTAGCATCACTGCCGACTGACAGACCGTTAGCCTCGTAGCATCACTGCCGACTGACAAGCCGTTAGCCTCGTAGCATCACTGCCGACTGACAGACCGTTAGCCTCGTAGCATCACTGCAGACTGACAGACCGTTAGCCTCGTAGCATCACTGCCAACTGACAGACCGTTAGCCTTGTAACATCACTGCCGACTGACAAGCCGTTAGCCTCGTAGCATCACTGCCGACTGACAGACCGTTAGCCTCGTAGCATCACTGCCGACTGACAGACCGTTAGCCTCGTAGCATCACTGCCGACTGACAAGCCGTTAGCCTCGTAGCATCACTGCCGACTGACAGACCGTTAGCCTCGTAGCATCACTGCCGACTGACAAGCCGTTAGCCTCGTAGCATCACTGCCGACTGACAGACCGTTAGCCTCGTAGCAGGCTGGAGGTTTGAGTTCTTTGGTTAATCCACCCGGGGTGATGATGATAAGCTAGTCAGCTAGTTAGCTAGTTAGTTTGCTTCACTTCGGTTTAGACGGTATCGGTGAGATCGGCGTGCACGGAGTCGCAGATCTCAGGAGCCGAGTTGCTGCAGGTCTTCTTCTTGCTTCCTCCTCTTCCTCTCCGCTGCTCTATTCCCGTGTTCTGCTGCAGGACTGACAGCCTCGAGTTGGAACTCCGCTTCGTCAGCACGCCATAATACTATGTTGAAGGACAGCACCGGAGGCTCCTGACCATAATACTATGGTGAAGGACAGCACTGGTATGTATCACTCCGCGAGGCTCCTGACCATAATACTATGGTGAAGGACAGCACTGGTATGTATCACTCCACGAGGCTCCTGACTATAATACTATGGTGAAGGACAGCACCGGTACGTATCACTCCACGAGGCTCCTGACTATAATACTATGTTGAAGGACAGCATCGGTACGTATCACTCCACGAGGCTCCTGACTATAATACTATGTTGAAGGACAGCACTGGTATGTATCACTCCGCATGGCTCCTGACTATAATACTATGGTGAAGGACAGCACCGGTACGTATCACTCCACGAGGCTCCTGACTATAATACTATGGTGAAGGACAGCACCGGTACGTATCACTCCACGAGGCTCCTGACTATAATACTATGTTGAAGGACAGCATCGGTACGTATCACTCCACGAGGCTCCTGACTATAATACTATGTTGAAGGACAGCACTGGTATGTATCACTCCGCGAGGCTCCTGACTATAATACTATGGTGAAGGACAGCACCGGTACGAATCACTCCGCATGGCTCCTGACTATAATACTATGGTGAAGAACAGCACCGGTACGTATCACTCCACGAGGCTCCTGACTATAATACTATGTTGAAGGACAGCACTGGTATGTATCACTCCGCGAGGCTCCTGACTATAATACTATGGTGAAGGACAGCACCGGTACGAATCACTCCGCATGGCTCCTGACTATAATACTATGGTGAAGAACAGCACCGGTACGTATCACTCCGCGAGGCTCCTGACTATAATACTATGTTGAAGGACCGGTACGATAGGTGCGTTCGGCACATTTTGAAGATAATTTCAGACTTTTAGGTGCGTCTTCTGGTTGTGAAAATACGGTACTGAGGTTCTTCAAGAGAACGCTGACGGTCCCGTGAAGAAGTCCTGCAGCTAATGGACAGAATAACTATTGTCTTTGTCTCTGAATGTCCCTTTCTATTGTCTCTTGGGCTGAGACGGTGAACGTGCCCCCACACAGAATCCGACGCTTCTCGCAGACAAACAGGAAGACATCAAACGGCATTCATGACCAAGTGAGACGTCTCGACGGCGTCTCGGCGTCCTCCTCAGTTATTCCCTTTCAGCTCAGAGAGGAGAACCGTTGAGCAGGTGAAGGTCTGCAGGTTCTCCATAGAACATTGATTATAAAAGACATTTAAACACCATCATCAGGAGCCTAAAATGAACGTCTGTTCCTGCTTCTGCTGAAGCGGCTTGGAGCCCAAATGTATGATTTAAAATGTCAATAAAAAAATATCTTTCAAAACGTGTTTTTTGAAAGATATTTGTAATCGGCGAGCTTTCCGATCCACATTATAATAATTATAATATAAATCATGTTTCTGAAGCCCTGCTCGTTTTAAAGTTGGGAGGCTCCTGGCCGGGGGGGGGGGGCGCAGCCGGTAACATCAACACTTTGGAGTTATTGAGCCGCTTGACAGAGCAAAGACGCACGGAATGATCTTCAAAGCCGAGGAAAGACTTTTACGCTGCTGAGAAGTTGGACGGAACAAGCACCCCCCCCCCCGGGCCGAACCAGGTAACACGCTGATCCCCGGAGGAACGTCAGATGAAAGGACACGCAATCAGGAGGACATGCTGCCGGACCCACCTGAGAGGAGGAGCGCGAGCACAGTCCCGATGAGGAGGCTCATCTTCACCGTGGAGTCCTCGGCCGTGCGACCCGCACACACCCAGCCTGACGCAACTTTCAAATATCCACAAATAGAAGGACGGAAGCAATAAGTCGGACCAAAGTACCGCCAGAGAGGCAGTGCGTGAGAGACCGTGCGTGGATGTGTGCGTCAAGCCTCCAGCGTCACGCGCACTGCTCGTTGAAATCATCCAGTGGATGAAGGAACCGTCAGCGGGCTGCGGGCAGGCATCACTGCGGAGGGGGTCCAGCTCATTGTGCGATCCCGAGGCTGACAACAGGAGACTGAGGTTGTTGCCCCGCCCCCTCCTCTCACGGCTCCTCCCCTTCCTCCTCCTCCTCATCACGGGATGAGAATCAGCACGCTGAAAAGCGGATTTCCGTTAGAGGTTTAACATTTTGGCCACAAAGACTTCAGCTTTGTGGCAGATGCAGCTCCAGATGTTAGAAAGCTGAAACACACGACATGATGAGACCTGAACACACGGACATGATGAGACATGATGAGACCTGAACACGGACATGATGAGAGCTGAACGCACGACATGATGAGTCCTGAACACACGACATGATGAGTCCTGAACACACGACATGATGAGTCCTGAACACACGACATGATGAGACCTGAACACACGACATGATGAGTCCTGAACACACGACATGATGAGACCTGAACACACGACACGAAGAGACCTGAACACACAACATGATGAGACCTGAACACACGACACGATGAGTCCTGAACACACGACATGAAGAGACCTGAACACACAACATGATGAGACCTGAACACACGACATGATGAGTCCTGAACACACGACATGATGAGACCTGAACACACAACATGATGAGACCTGAACACAGGACATGATGAGTCCTGAACACACGACATGATGAGACATGATGAGACCTGAACACGGACACGATGAGACCTGAACACACAACATGATGAGACATGATGAGACCTGAACACACGACATGATGAGACATGATGAGACCTGAACATGGACATGATGATACCTGAACACACGACATGATGAGACATGAACACACGGACATGATGAGACCTAAACACACAACATGATGAGACATGATGAGACCTGAACACACAACATGATGAGACATGATGAGACCTGAACACACGACATGATGAGACATGATGAGGCCTGAACACGGACATGATGAGACCTGAACACACGACATGATGAGACATGAACACACGACATGATGAGACATGAACACACGACATGAAGAGACCTGAACACACAACATGATGAGACCTGAACACACGACATGATGAGTCCTGAACACACGACATGATGAGACCTGAACACACGACATGATGAGACCTGAACACACGACACGAAGAGACCTGAACACACAACATGATGAGACCTGAACACACGACATGATGAGTCCTGAACACACGACATGAAGAGACCTGAACACACAACATGATGAGACCTGAACACACGACATGATGAGTCCTGAACACACGACATGATGAGACCTGAACACACAACATGATGAGTCCTGAACACACGACATGATGAGACCTGAACACACGACATGATGAGACCTGAACACACGACACGAAGAGACCTGAACACACGACATGATGAGACCTGAACACACAACATGATGAGACCTGAACACACGACATGATGAGTCCTGAACACACTCCATGTTTCACCAGAGCTGGGACTCAAACCAGGGAAGCAGCGGACTTCTCCGCTTCCCAGCCCAGGGCCCAACCCACTGAGCCACTGCCGCCCCTGAGTATGCAGTGATGTGTAGGGGAGGGGGGGGGGGGGTCACAGTGTTTTAGCAGTATTTTACTCTTCTTTTTCATCGTATGAGCAGTTTTCATTTTAAACTTTTTTGTCCTGTCGTGAGGCGGGTTCTCGTTCTGAGCCCACATCACTGGTGTGGCCTCCAGGGGGGGCGGCCCCACCCCTTTAGGTGGGACCCTGCAACACAACAAAATCACTCTGGCAATTATGTAAAGCTTCACTTTCATTTAATGCAATATAATCATGTTAATGAGTGCAGAGACTATCATCGCCCCCCCCCCCCCCCCCCCCCCCCCAAGGAGAATCACATGAGGACTATTTAAGTGGCCTGAATGGGATGGAAACATTTGGGAGGATTATGTGATATGACTATATTTCACCACATCGAGTCTCTCTTCAGCCGCAGGGATCAGCACCTCCGAGGCCATGGCTCTTGATCAGAAAAAGGTGGTCCGCCCTCTCCGGGTCGGTGGAGAGTCCTCCAGGGGAGGAGTTCAGGTATCTTGGGGTCTTGTTCACGAGTGAGGGACGGATGTAGCACGAGGTTGACAGATGGATCGGATGCAGTCGTATCGGTATGAAGGAGCTGAGCCAAAAGGAAAAGCTCTCAAATTACCGGTCAATCTACATTCCTACTCTCAACTAAGGTCATGAGCGTTGGGTCAAGGAAGCCTCACGGAAGGCCGAGGACACGATGGAGTGATTACTTCTCTTGCCTGGCCTGGAAACGCCTCGGGATTCTCCCAGAAGAGCTAGAGGAGGATTCTGGGGAGAGGAAAGTCTGGAAATCCCTGCTGAGAATGTTTCCTCCACGACTCGGCCGCGGATAAGTGGTGGAAGATGAATGGACGGATGGACAGATGGATGGATGGACGGATGGACGGACGGACGGATGGACGGACGGACGGATGGATGGATGGATGGACGGACGGACGGACAGACGGACGGATGGATGGATGGACGGATGGATGGATGGATGGAGGACGGATGGATGGATGGATGGATGGATGGACGGATGGACGGATGGACGGACGGATGGACGGATGGACGGATGGATGGATGGACGGACAGACGGACGGATGGATGGATGGATGGATGGATGGATGGATGAATGGATGGACGGATGGACGGATGGATGGATGGATGGATGGACGGACGGATGGACGGATGGACGGATGGATGGATAGACGGATGGATGGATGGATGGATGGACGGATGGACGGATGGACGGATGGATGGATGGATGGATGGATGGACGGACGGATGGATGGATGGATGGATGGACGGACGGATGGATGGATGGATGGACGGACGGACGGATGGATGGACGGACGGACGGATGGATGGATGGATGGATGGACGGATGGACGGACGGATGGATGGATGGATGGACGGACGGACGGACGGACGGATGGACAGATGGACGGATGGACGGACGGACAGACGGACGGATGGATGGATGGATGGACGGACGGACAGACGGACGGATGGATGGATGGATGGATGGACGGATGGATGGATGGATGGAGGACGGATGGATGGATGGATGGATGGATGGACGGATGGACGGACGGATGGATGGATGGACGGACGGATGGACGGATGGACGGATGGATGGATGGACGGACAGACGGACGGATGGATGGATGGATGGATGGATGGATGGATGGATGGATGAATGGATGGACGGATGGACGGATGGATGGATGGATGGATGGATGGATGGACGGACGGATGGACGGATGGATGGATAGACGGATGGATGGATGGATGGATGGATGGACGGATGGACGGATGGACGGATGGATGGATGGATGGATGGATGGACGGACGGATGGATGGATGGATGGACGGACGGACGGATGGATGGATGGATGGACGGACGGATGGATGGATGGACGGACGGACGGATGGATGGATGGATGGATGGACGGATGGACGGACGGATGGATGGATGGACGGATGGATGGATGGATGGACGGATGGATGGATGTCTTATAGTCTGTCTTTTCAGAAGACATACAAACAGCACATCACAAGCATGATGACTTAATACTGTAATTGTCCTCATAAATACTGCACAATTGAGGTTTTACTGGCTTCATTCAGGTTTCACACGCGCTAACGTGTAACAGGCTGCTTTAGCCTAAAAAGCGCGTTGCTTAGTGTTGAGGCTAACGCTATTCAAACTTCAGCTGACAACGAGTTATCTCGATCCATCCTGCTGATTGATGACACGGTGATGACTCAGGAAGGTTCAGAGCTCCGTGAGCGTAACGCTCTACCGAACAGAACTCTGGTGCGCTTTCAGGTGTATTTAGAGTCGAAACAGGTGCTCCTTGGGTTGGAAGTGAAATGCTGACAGCTTGATAGGCAGATAGTTCAGAGTGTTTATCCACGTTAAAACTTTAAAGGAGATGGAGTACTTCTCTCTTTCTCTGTGTACTTTAGGTTCGCCTACCGTCCCCCGAAAAACAGAATGGTCCAGTATTTGGACGGAAGCAGACGTGTCCTGTGTTCAACCGACAGGGGACTTTCTGCTTGCACTTTTCTCATTGCACCAAATTTGCAGAAGGTGAAGATTTTTATATGCTTTGAATATTTTAGATTGATTAATAACACTTGATGTTATAAAGAATAAAAGGTGTATTACACCAAAAACAATAAATTGTTGAATGGCAATTTGTTTCCAATGCATTACTCAAAAGCGACGTTCCCTCTAATGTTTCGTGTGTCTGAGCAAACACACAAACTCCCTGAGCAGACAAATGTGAGCAACATCAGAACAAAACATTTCATGTTGAACGCACTTTATATTTGAAAGCAAACCTCAAAGCGCACAAGAGTATAAAGAAACATAAAAACAAGAGATAAAATCAACAAATAAAACTGATAAAATTAACAAGCAAAGGAGGAACAATTTTTTTTGTATACGGAAGAGGAAAGGTGTTAACTATGGATTATGAGGAGTATATATTTTTTTCTTTATATATGATAGTATCTTATAGTTTATTAATACAAGTATTTAGGTTGAATATTTTGCTATAAACTGAATAATAGTTACAAAGGGGTAGGAATATTTTTAAGTACCTGTATTCGGTATTCTTCCGACTCCTTTTTCAAACTATGTGCTGCGTTTTGTTATGTCTTTTGTTTCTTTTGTTTTTTTTATGAGTATTTCTTGCTTTTGATGATTATCCCATATTGCCCCAGTAGAAGATTCAAGATTCAAGATTCAAGATTCAGGATACTTTATTATCATTATGCGAACATAATAAAATCGTGTGAAGGCCCACGGCTTAAGGCACACATAACAAAAAACAAAAAACGACTGCTTTCACAGCCCGGGGGAAGAAGCTGTTCCTGAGCCTTGCTGTGCTGCTTCTTATTGTCCTGAACTGCCTTGCCTACTTGTCCTTGCCTCCGTCTCCAGAGTTCTTGCTCTTGTGGGTCAAGTTGGGTTCTGTCTTTCCCTGCTGATCCTGTAAAGTGCCTTGAGATGACTTCCTGTTGTGATCTGGAACTAGAGAAATAAAACTGATTTGAATTGAATTGCTTTTGTATGTACAAATACTTACATATTTTTATACATTAATAAAATTCATTCATGTGTGCACTGTGGTCAGGAGAGAGTCCTGGGACTCCTCTGTGAGGGTCGTGTGGCTGCACCGGTTAATTGGCCTTATGACGCACACCTGTTTCTGCCTCTCACCCTGGACACACCTGAGGCAGATTACGACCGGCCCTGCTCCGCCCGCCGTTCCCGGTCGGACTACTACTGACACTCCAGTCAGTTTTTTTAAGGTGCCTAAATGAAGATGTCAGAGACGAGTTGGCGGCACGGGACGAGACCAGGTCACTGGAGGAACTGGTGGCGCTCGCTATCCGTCTCGATGACTGCCTCAGAGAGAGACGCCGTGAGCGCACTGAGACCCGGGCAGTCCGTGGATCCATGGGCCCCCGGCCATTCCGGAGGCCAGACTTGGGTGCCTTCATTCCCCCGGAACCGGCTGCTGCCACCCCTTCTTCCGGCGTTGGTGAGGAGCCAATGCAGCTGGGGAGAACCAGTCTCTCCAGGGTGGAGCGTCAGCGTCGCCTTCAGCAGCACCTGTGCCTCTAGAATCAAGAATCAAGAATCAAGAAATCTTTAATGTCATTCATACACTCTCATGCACAAACGAAAAACAGCACTCAGGTCCCAGCTCGAGGCGCGCAACACACATTCATTCAACTAAAAGTAAATATATACACAAAATTAAAAAGTGACAAGTGGCAAAGTGACAGTGATTGCACAAAGTGACAGTGATTGCACGATCCCCGTTTGGGTCCAACACGGAAGCAGTGTTGGACTGTGGTGAACAGGGTCACTACCTCGCCTCCTGCCCCATACGGCCCAGAAGCGCCACTCCGCCAGCCGGGGGACGGGCCCTTCTGAACCGGGCAGCGTCCTCCCTCCACACAAGATTCTGTTCCGGTGCACGTTCTGGTCAACAGCGGGTCAGACGATAACTTTGTGGACTCTGAACTCTGTACCCAAGCCGGGATCCCTCTAGTGACACTTGCTAGTTCCATGGACGTCTTGGCGTTGGATGGGAAGCGCCTGTCCAAGGTCACACCGCACGGCCCCTGTCACCCTCCAGTTGTCAGGAAACCACGCTGAGGTCCTTTCTTTGTATGTTTTCTCGTCACCCTCTGCTCCGTTGGTGCTCGGACTCCCCTGGTTACAGATGCACAATCCCCACATAGACTGGTCCACCAGGTCGGTAGCCAATTGGAGCGTTTATTGCCACTCGCACTGTCTCCGGTCAGCTGTCCCTCACTCCGGTTGCGCCCCTCCGTCCACTCCGCCACCGTCCGATCTATCCAATGTTCCGACGGTGTATCATGTCCTCCGTGAAGCCTTTAGCAAGACCCTCGCTCTGGAACTACCGCCTCACCGACCCTATGATTGTGTTATAGATCTGCTCCCTGGCTCACCTCTCCCTTCGCAGAGGCTGTTTAATATCTCCAAGCCAGAGAGGGAGGCCATGGAGACGTACATAACCGACTCCATGGCAGCAGGCATCATCCGTCCTCCTCTCCGGTCGGGGCGGGGTTTTTCTTCGTCGAGAAAAGACGAGAGCTTGCGCCCCTGTATTGATTACCGTGGCCTCAACGCTATCACCGTGCGCAACAAATACCCCCTTCCTCTCATAGACTCGGCGTTCGGGTCACTTAGTCAGGCCACCATTTTCACCAAGCTAGACCTCCGAAATGCTTACCACCTCGTCCGTGTCCGCGAGGGGGACGAGTGGAAGACAGCTTTTAACACACCTCTCGGTCACTTCGAGTATTTGGTTATGCCGTTCGGGCTCACCAACGCACCGGCGGTTTTTCAAGCCTTAGTGAACGACGTGCTGAGGGATATGCTTAATCGGTTTGTTTTTGTGTACCTCGACGACATTCTGGTCTTCTCCCGCAACCTGGACGAACACGTCCAGCAGGGGAAGTTAGTCATCCAACGGCTGCTAGAAAATAAGCTCTTTATCAAGGCCGAGAAGTGTGAGTTCCACACCACCTCCGTACGGTTTTTGGGTTTCGTGGTGGAACAGGGACAGATCAAGGCAGATCAACTAAGATCAACTAAGATCCGAGCTGTGGCAGAGTGGCCGGTCCCTGACTCCCGCAAGCAGCTGCAACGGTTCCTCGGTTTCGCAAATTTCTATCGCCGTCTCATCAGGGACTACAGTAAGGTCGCCTCCCCGTTGACTCGGCTCACATCCGTTAAGACACCGTTTCAGTGGTCCACTGCAGCCGCCGCCGCGTTTAGCCTTTTGAAGGCCCTGTTCACATCAGCCCCTGTGCTTATTCACCCTGACCCGGCCCTTCAGTTTATCGTAGAGGTGGGTGCCTCCGACACCGGGGTGGGGGCCGTGCTCTCACAACGGAACCCGAAGGATTCCAAGGTGCATCCCTGTGCGTTTTTCTCCCGACGCCTATCGCCTGCAGAACGGAACTATGACGTGGGCAACCGGGAGCTGCTGGCTGTGGTTCTGGCGCTCCAGGAATGGAGGCATTGGTTGGAGGGCGCAGTGCAACCTTTTGTGGTGTGGACGGACCACAAGAACCTGTCCTACCTCCGCTCGGCGCGCCGCCACAACTCCCGCCAGGCTCGGTGGGCGTTGTTCCCGGGACGGTTCCAGTACACGCTCACCTACCGCCCTGGTTCCAGGAATACCAAGCCGGATGCGCTTTCCCGGCAATTCGCCCCCACGACGGGGGAGGGGGTGGAGGAAGCCATCGTTCCCCCGTCTTGTGTGGTGGGCGCCGCTCGCTGGGAGGTGGAGCGGACCATCCAGGAGGCCCAGGGTGATCGACCGATGCCGGACGTTCGTCCCACCAGCAGCTCGTCCGGAGGTGCTACAGTGGGGGCATGCCTCCAGGGTAGCCTGCCATCCGGGAGTCAACCGCACGCTGGCGCTGCTACGCCGGAGCTTTTGGTGGCCATCCATCGTCGCTGACACCCGGACCTTCGTCTCCGCATGCACGGTTTGTGCCCGCAGCAAGGCATCTCATCGGTTGCCTTCTGGACTTCTCCGACCGCTGCCCATACCCGGACGCCCCTGGTCCCACATAGCCTTAGATTTTGTCACCGGCCTTCCCCCCTCCGGGGGTAACACTGTCATCTTGACTGTCGTGGACCGGTTCTCCAAAGCAGTCCACTTTGTTCCCCTGCCCAAGCTTCCGTCTGCCTTGGAAACTGCACAGCTCATCACGCAGCACGTATTCCGGATCCATGGTATCCCCCTGGACATTGTGTCAGACCGGGGCCCCCAGTTCATCTCCCAGGTCTGGAAGGCGTTCTGCCGTGAGCTGGGTGCTGCGGTCAGCCTGACGTCGGGGTACCATCCCCAGTCCAACGGCCAGACGGAGAGGGCGAACCAGGACTTTGAGGCGGCTCTCCGCTGCGTCTGCTACCAGCGACCTTCGTCCTGGGCCGCCCAGGGTGGAGTACGCTCACAATTCGCTGGTGAGCTCTGCTACGGGGGTGTCGCCGTTTGAGGCGACACCCCCGTAGGGTGAGGTGAGTGTGAGGTGGCAGTTCCTTCTGTCCAGGACCACTTGCAGCGGGCCCGCCAGGCCTGGCGGGACACCAGGGAGGCCCTGACCCGCACCGCGGCCCGAAACCGGCGGTTGGCGGATCGTCGTCGCGCTCTGGCTCCCCAGTATCAACCGGGCCAGAAGGTCTGGCTCTCCGCCAAGGACCTCCCCGCTGCAGGCGGTCAGCAGGAAGCTGGCCCCACGCTACATCGGCCCCTACGAGGTGGAGCGCATCATCAACCCCAGCGCCGTCCGCCTCAAGCTGCCGCCCGTGCTGAATGTGCATCCTGTTTTCCACGTCTCCTTGCTGAAGCCGGTTGCCTCCAGCGATTTATGCCCCCCGGCCGACCCCCCTCCGCTCCCGGGTCTCGTCGACGGCCATCTGGCTTATACCGTCCGGCGATTGCCGGACGTTCGCCGGCGGGGTCGGGGTTTCCAGTACCTCGTGGACTGGGAGGGGTATGGCCCTGAGGAGCATTCGTGGGTCGCCCCGTCCTTGATTCTCGACCCCGGACTGTTGGTTGACTTTTATCGGGACTTCCCGGACAAGCCTGGTAGGCCGCCAGGTGGCGTCCGTTGAGGGGGGGTACTGTGAGGGTCAGGTGGCTGCACCGGTTAATTGGTCTTATGACGCACACCTGTTTCTGCCTCACTCCAGGACCTGCGGCGTACGGATTGGCTGCGGTCACCCCGGACACACGTAAGGCAGATTACCACCAGCCTTCATAAGCCCTGCTCCGCCCGTTGTTCCCAGTCGGACTATTTTTCATGGATCACGTCTCTGCGTACAGAACGTCCTTCTGCCGCTCCCCGTCCCTGGGATCCGCCTCGCCCTCGCCGACCGCAGCTGATCTGTGCGCCCAGGTCGTGCGTCGCGTTTTCCGTTTGTTAACGATTTGTATTTGAGCTTGCTTTTTGGTTTGTTTTGGCTGTGTCTTTCTGTTAAACTAGGTATTTTCGTTGGGCTCCAGCCACCCCGTAACCCGCGCGCAGCTCCGGGATAGTGACTCTTCTGATGAACATTTTTCAGTAAAACATCAAAGTCACGTTTGCACCGTCTCTGTCCTCTGTTCCTTGGGGTCCCCTCGCATCGGACCATAACATCCTCGTCTGCTATATACAGTATATAACCTCATTTGTCCTGTGTCCCTCTCACGTCTCCAATGGTTGGACACGTTGTCCAGGTTGACGTCCCTGCCTGCAGCTTTGACTTTATCGGCCACCGATGCTATTTTAATACGCTTCATTAAACTAAGTTCTCTTTCTCATTCTGCTCTGGATGCTTGAGATGCAGCACAAACAGCTGAGATGTTTGAGCTCCTAGATTTTAGTGCTGCAGAACCACGTCTGAGAAGGTTCTGATTGACCCACGTTTAAGTTCTAGCCTCATTATGGACTTGAATTCAACACATTCAGTAGTAATGACCTCCAGAATGTGGGTTCTGCAGAACAGCTTCACTTTAACGACCTCCAGAACGTGGGTTCTGCAGAACAGCCTCACTTTAATGACCTCCAGAACGTGGGTTCTGCAGAACAGCCTCACACTTTAATGACCTCCAGAATGTGGGTTCTGCAGAACAGCCTCACACAGTAATGACCTCCGGAATGTGGGTTCTGCAGAACAGCCTCACACTTTAATGACCTCCAGAATGTGGGTTCTGCAGAACAGCCTCACAGTAATGACCTCCAGAACGTGGGTTCTGCAGAACAGCCTCACACTTTAATGACCTCCAGAATGTGGGTTCTGCAGAACAGCCTCACACTTTAATGACCTCCAGAATGTGGGTTCTGCAGAACAGCCTCACAGTAAT
Organism: Brachionichthys hirsutus; assembly: GCF_040956055.1. Classification (NCBI taxonomy): domain Eukaryota; kingdom Metazoa; phylum Chordata; class Actinopteri; order Lophiiformes; family Brachionichthyidae; genus Brachionichthys; species Brachionichthys hirsutus. Next base: position 15,686,880 of record NC_090902.1, read on the forward strand.
GACCTCCAGAATGTGGGTTCTGCAGAACAGCCTCACACTTTAATGACCTCCAGAATGTGGGTTCTGCAGAACAGCCTCACAGTAATGACCTCCAGAATGTGGGTTCTGCAGAACAGCCTCACACTTTAATGACCTCCAGAATGTGGGTTCTGCAGAACAGCCTCACAGTAATGACCTCCAGAATGTGGGTTCTGCAGAACAGCCTCACAGTAATGACCTCCAGAATGTGGGTTCTGCAGAACAGCCTCACAGTAATGACCTCCAGAATGTGGGTTCTGCAGAACAGCCTCACAGTAATGACCTCCAGAATGTGGGTTCTGCAGAACAGCCTCACTTTAATGACCTCCAGAACGTGGGTTCTGCAGAACAGCCTCACACTTCTCTTCCAGAGCAGCAACGTCTGCTGCTCCACTCTGAAGTGACGTCAGAGCTCAGTGCCTCGACGTCAAAAACAAACTCCTCCTTCATCCTCGGGAAAACGTGCGTCGCTCAAACGAGAATACGTCTCCCCCAGTCTCACCGTTTCTTCTGTTTGCGCTCCAGCTCAAAAGAATCGCGTCTCCTTTCCACTCTGGCGTGCTGAGATGATGTCACCGCCCGTTCTCCTTGTCTTTATTATTAAGCGTCTTCCTTCCACATCGGCCACGCCTCTTTGTTTGCTCAAACATCTGTGGCGGCGGACGGCGATTAGCTCCGTAAAAACGCACGTGACTCTCATCGTTAGCTGCAGCAGCCGGTCAGCGGTCAGCGGTCACTGACTGGCTCACGTTGAGAAGTAGCACAGGATGAATTCAATAGTGGATGTTAAAGCCTTTCATTTAATAGTTAAAAAGACGGTTTCATCCAGATTCTTTCACCCATCTGAGTGGGTCGTCCAGTGATCAGTAAATCGATGGTAGGAATCCCAGCTCTGAAGTGTCCTTGGGCAAGACACTGAACCCCAAATTGCTCCCAGTGGGTCTGGCAGCGCCTTGCATGAATGTGAATGGGTGAATGTGAGGCCTAATGTAAAGCGCTTTATAAGTGCGGTCCTTTTACCATCTGGTCTGCGAGCCCGGCCCGGTAACTGTCCCTTGTTTTGTTCTCAGGGAGTCGGCAGATTACTCAGATTCAGATGTGTTCTCATTCCAGCTGAAGATGTGGCACTGGCCTCACATTCACCCATTCACACACACATTCACCCTCCAGTGGGCTGGTGTGTTGCTTAATCCGGGATCCGCTTTTGTTCATGAATTAAGACGCAATCAATAAGTCCATTTTAAGGTCAATCTGCACACACACATACAGACGCTGATGGAGAGCACCAATGTGCTATGACCTTGTCCCATCAAGCAAATTGCATTTCACCCCCAGAGGTCGTTCAACCTCACGGCCTGTTGGGCAACAAGCTGTTCAGCTAATCAGAGGAGAGCCTCCCCCCTCCGTGGAGAGACATATGGTGAGGAGCGCCGCGACATCATAACAACTCGGGGTGTCAGATTACCGCAGTCATATCTATCTTATGTTTTAGGTTTTTTAATTGCGTTCATCTAATTTTTACTGCTTCTGTATGGCCTTTTTATATAGTCCGTTTTTATGCGTTGGTCTTTTTGTGCTTGAGTCACCCTGAAGTGGACACTGATTGGCTGTCACTGCGTTTGGGCTTGTTTAGCACAAGCTGATTGGCTCCCATTGTAGGTGGGCGGGACAAGGTGAGCAGCGAGTAGCGGAAAGGAACGCAACGCGCCCATCGCAGCTACAGCTAACGTTAGCAGCGAGGCCGTTAGCAGCGAGGCCGTTAGCGTCTTAGCGAGCCTTAGTGCAGCTCTCCTCCAGGCTAAACTGGAGGACACGCCCCGCGTCTGCTCAGAGTAGCTGCTACGTCTCTGTAGCCTGCTAGAAGTGATTGATTGATTAGTTCAGCACTTTATTCTGTGATGATGAACAATGTTGTTATTGATGTGCTAACTTAAAGCTCTGTGATTGATCGGTCTGTTATTTTATATTATCTGAAGTTCAGTGTTCAATACTTGTATTGATCAGAAAAGTGTTGTTGCTGTGTTAACTTGGAACACTTTATATGGACCTTTATTTTCTGATTATTTGGAGGTTGACGACAGAAAGCAGCAATACTCCCCCTGGTGGTGGAAGCTAAACATTGCAGGCAGCACTGAGGACGAATGTAAGAATGTAAACGTCTGCATCTGATCAAGTCTGTTCAAAACAATCAATGACTATAAAGATACTTTCTGTTATGAATCAATATTTTGTTCTGCCACAATAATGTAATGAATTTAAATGAAAATACCTCAAGTTGAGGACTTTTCTTAGCAATTCTTTCACTTTTTTCACAAAGTGAAGTATCCTGCTAAGAATAAGGAAATGTTGAAACAATCAACAAGCAAATTTAAACTTTTAATAAAACATATAATCTTTTTCAGTAAACCAGTCCCTGACAGATCCCCCATTAACAGACATAGTAAATAACAAGCTGTGTTGCCTAGGCGACAGATAGACAGACAGACAGACACAACTGTATGTATGTATGTTTTTGAACGCAGATCGACCTGCTATCAATCGTCGTTTGTCCCTTTCCCAGTCAGCAGAACGCCGTATATAAGCCGGACTTCCTCTGATCGCTGCGCAAAGGAGTGTAACAAAACATTTGTTTTTATAATTAAAGATTTGTCTGCGAGCCAGATGCAGCCATCAAAAGAGCCACATCTAGCTCCCGAGCCATAGGTTCCTGACCCCTGCTTTAGAGGATGCAGCCTAATTAGACATCAGTAGCAATTGAAAAGCCTCGAAGTGGGTGTCCGGACCCCAGCTGGAGATTCCTGCTCCACATAGCCCCTCCCTCCTGCCCAACGCACTCTGCTCTGCCTGCCACACCTGTGATCAGCTCGTCCACATCACCTGTGCTGCTCAGGACACCTGCTGCTCGTCTCCCCATCAGTCTCACAGTACAGATACTCTGCTCAGTCCTCAGGTCTCTGCCAGATTGTTAGTGATGTTTCCTACCTTCCAGCATTCCAGTTTGACCTCCTGTGTTTTGGACAATTTAGTGTCACCAATCCACCCAAGCTGTATGTTTCTGCTGATGGGAGGAAGCCGGAGAACCCGGAGAGAACCCACGCAGACACGAGGAGAACATGCAAACTCCTCACAGACAGGCCCCAAGGGAGATTTGAACCTGTGACCTTTTTGCTGGGGGGGCAACAGCACGTACTACTGCACCACCATCCTGCCCCAGCTCCTGCATTTAAAAAAAAGCATATTAATCTATTAATCAGGTGTGGGGATCAAGTGTTGCCAAATGATTGATCAGACACTTTCACCCTCGAGCAACGAGGGTTAGCTGTTTAACCATCCATGTAGATGAGACCTCAATCGTCTCGTCTACAGCTGCTTCATCCGCCTTGTAGGTCAAGGGTCTGCTGGAGCCTGTCCCAGCCGACTACGGGCGAGGGGTGGGGTACATCCTGGATGTGTCGCCAGTGCATCCTGGGGCCTTTAGAATCAGAATCAGAATCAGAAGTGGTTTATTGTCATTGTCAGTGAGGGTTCACAGACTAGGAATGTTTCTCGGTGAAGTCGTGCTACATGTAACATTAATGACAAAATACAAAAAACATACAAGTACAGACACATCAGCAGCAGCCGGAGTGGTTACACGGATTTGTACTAGCAGCAGTAAAACTAGCGTCATCACGCAGTGCAATGGAACAGTGCAAGTTGTATTCAGGAGTCCGGGACAGAATTATTAAGTGTTCATTAGTCTTACGGCTGAGGGAAAGAAGCTGTTCTGTGGCGGGAGGTTCTGGTCCGGATGGACCGTAGCCTCCTGCCTGAGGGGAGAGGGTCAAACAGTCCGTGTCCAGGGTGAGAAGGGTCGGCTGTGATCCGACCTGCACGCCTCCGAGTCCTGGAGACATGCAGGTCCTGGAGCGATGGCAGCTTGCAGCCGATCACCTTCTCCACAGCACGTACAATGCGCTGCACTCTGTGTCTGTCCCTGGTGGTGGCGCCAGCGTACCACACGGTGATGGAGGAGGTGAGGACGGGCTCCACGATGGAGGTGTAGAACTGCACCAACATCTGGGTAGCAGCTTGAGTTTCCTCAGCTGCTGCAGGAAGAACATCCTCTGCTGAGCCTTCTTGGTGAGGGAGCTGATGGTCGGCTCCCACTTGAGGTCCCGGGTGATGGTGGTGCCCAGGAAGCGGAAAGAGTCCATGATGGAGATGGGGGTGGGGGAGTCTGTGAGGGCGAGGGGGGGCGGTGGGGCTGTGACTTTCCTGAAGTCCACGATCATCTCCACTGTTTTCTGGCTGTTCAGCTCCAGGTTGTTGCTGCTACACCAGGACACCAGCCGGTCCACCTCCCTCCTGTAGGCCGACTCATCACCGTCCGAGATGAGCCCGATGAGGGTGGTGTCGTCCGCAAACTTAATCAGTTTGACGGACTGATGGCTGGAGGTGCAGCAGTTGGTGTACAGGGAGAAGAGCCAGGGGGAAGTACACAGCCCTGGGGGGATCCGGTGCTGATAGTCCGGGTGTCCGAACCGTAGACCCCAGCCGCACATGCTGCCTCCGGTCCGTCAGGAAGTTGGTGATCCACCAGCAGAGGGAGTCGGGCACGTTGAGCTGGAGCAGCTTGTCCTGGAGCAGTCCCGGGAGGATGGTGTTGAAAGCTGAGCTGAAGTCCACAAACAGGATCCTGGCGTCGGTTCCTGGGGAGTCCAGATGCTGTTTGTTGTCCAAACAAAAAGAAAAGATAAAGAAACACAATCCAAGAACTTTAATCTGTCTCAGCACTTTTTACTGAAACATAGTTGGTGGCCCCTCCCCAAAGTGGCAGGTCATTGGGCTTCAATGGGCCGGCACGCAGCCTATCAGCAGAGGCTGCTGGATGATTAAACCGGCTTCATGCAATCAGCGAGGTTAAAGCAGGGTTAAGCCGACCAATGGGAGAAGACGGCATCAGTGTTTTCCCGAGGAGCTCGGAACAGGAAGGCCAACCACGCCCTGAATCCACCACCATGTTCCCTTCAAGTAGAGTCCCGGCGGGTTTTTGTTCCGTCATTCTTGATTGATTCTTAGTTTGACTGACGGCGGATTTGTCTCCTCTCTGACTGGCTTTAACGTTGATGGCTCTTGTGTTTGCATCTGCGCCAAGAAGACGACTGCATCCGATCACTGCAGAGAAGTAATCCGACCGGAGTGAGACGAGCGAAGCACACAAGCAGGAAATAACCAGACATTGTTCTCACACACATGAAACTTGTCCCGCTCAATCCACACGGAGGATTTAGATCAGGGGTGTCAAGCTCATTTCACATCGGGGGCCGCATACGGCCTCGGACGATGCCCAGTGGGCCGGACCATTAGAAATGTAGCATATTCAGCTATAAATAGCAAAGATGTCACGTCTTTCCTTTGTTTTAGTATAAAGAAGTACATGAGGAAAAACGTGATATTTAATGAACTATTCTTTTACCAAACATTTCATGAAACACCTCAGATTTCTTTAGAGAATCGTGTAATTTACAGCAGCATCCCAGCATGCTCTCTGCTCCTGAAGCTGCTCACTAACATTAAATCAGCACAGGAAGGACTCTTCTTCACAGAGCTGCGTTCTTTCAGTGCAAACAGCGTCTCAGGCAGCATCTAAAGGCGTTAGTCTCGTCTGCACTGCTTTGGTTTTGGGCCTGAAACTTGGCATCTTTTTACCTGCACAGGTGCATCAGCATCAGGTGTCACTCTCAGAATGTCATTGAAGTGCTTGTGTGTGAGCCTTGAACGCATTTTAGTTTTATTGATCATTACTGACTGAATGTGTTCTCAAAGGTAGGTCGTCCCAAACGTGCACAGTTCTGCTCGTTTGGGGTTCCTGCAATAGATCAATAGATACTGATCAAATGGGTCCAGACCTATGGAGGCTAATCTGCCCTTCAGATCTGCGTCACATTGCAGATCAATTATTTCTAGCTGGATGTCGACACATCAGAAGCTTTACCTGTGAAAGGTGAGCAAAAACAGGAAGTTCTGTCTCCGGTTCACCAAATACCTGAAACGTCTCTCAGACTCTCACAGCCGTCCTGCAGTCTGGTCTTTGTTTGGTCTGTCTCAGTGATGCGTTTCTTCTGCTCTGACCAAAACAGTGCGCCCCCTAGCCGATAACACTTGAAAAGCATTTAATAAAAAAAATATATATATATATATTATTATTTTTTTCCCAAAATTCATCCTGCGGGCCTGACAGAACCTCCTTGCGGGCCGTATGTTTGACACCCCTGATTTAGACACTCGAAGTCACTGTGCACGACAAAAAACGTCTTAACTTTGGAATCCATCCATAGTGTTAAGAGGAACATCAGTTCCTGTCGCTGCGGCGGATTCTTCTTTTCCTCCCACAGTTTGACTGATCCTTCTACAAGATAACTTATACTAATGAATATTTATACTGATCTGTTTCTTTTTCGTGGTGAGATATGAGCAGGCAGTGTTACTCACCACTGTGTGTGTTCAGTAACAACAGCTCACGCGTAGTACTGAGCAACAGAAGACATGACCTCTGGCGGCCTCTCAGAGTAAACGCTGTTTCGTTTCGGTTTCTCCACAAAGACCTACAATGTGACTCAGCTAGAGAGCCACAAACAGTGGAGTACACAAGCATGTACAGTGGAACCTCGGTTCTGCAGAGAGTATGTAGCTACAGAAAATGACTTCATGATTATTTCAGCTCGATTCAATAAAACAGCATCAGGCACTTTCATCCCAGGAGCTCAGTATATTGTTTTTCACTTTAATGTGCTCGTCGTTGTCGTGTTTACGATCTGCCTGAGGAACTAAACCAGCTTCATCTTTTAAATCACTGCTGAAGACGTCTTTATATTTAATGGCTTTCTTTTATGCTTTCATTTATATTTTTATTCTCAACTGTTTTTATTTTGATGAGTCTCGTTCTGCTCTATTGGTCCACTTTTTGTTACATTTTATTCTTGTCCTTTATTTTGTATTTTAAACTTTTCATTCCTTTGGTTGATATTTTAATCAAACATGAGATTATATTTGATCATTCTCTTTATTCAAATTTAAAGCACTTTGTCACCTTGATCTCTATTGTTGTTGTTGTGACTAAAGTGTCTGTTAGTAATATTAATATTACATGATAGCTTCACTTGCTCAAATCAAAACCAGCTTAACAAAAGGAAGAGAAGTGGCGAAAAGATCAAAGAGTGGATGGGCATGGGAAACGATATCCGGTCCAGTTCTAACTCAGGAGCGTCTGTTTGCATCAGTGATGTGTCAGGAAACGTCTCAGTGTTAAAGAACAGCAATCTGATTGGCCATTGGTGTGGATCCGCCTACAATCCTCTCGGGCTGTTGACTTGTCTGTTTGCTTGTTCAGCGTTTTATGGCCATACACTCGTAAAGGTGAATGTCCCTGAGAACAACAGCAACAGCTAGAAAAGCCCTCAGAGAGCACAGACCTCCCCCAAGCAGCTCGTTGCCCTCCTAGCTGGATCTGCACCGTCCACATGGTGATCTGGATCAGCACCAGAAGGTTCTAGATTGTTCTTGGTGTCTTCTTACAACAACCATTGAGTTATGTTGCTAACCGACAGACAGACAGACAGGCAGACAGACAGACAGACCGACAGGCAGAAAGACAGACAGACAGACAGGCAGACCGACAGGCAGACAGACAGGCAGACAGACAGACAGACAGGCAGACAGACAGACAGAGAGGCTGACAGACAGGCTGACAGACAGGCAGACAGACAGGCAGACAGACAGACAGACAGGCAGACAGACAGACAGAGAGGCTGACAGACAGGCTGACAGACAGGCAGACAGACAGACAGACAGGCAGACCTTGGCGGAGGTGAGCATGTGACATAGAGAGCACTTCTCTGGTACCAAACATTGCTGTGGGGATGATATCATCATCAGAGCCA
>NC_090902.1:15699819-15729819 GCF_040956055.1 Brachionichthys hirsutus
GGGGGCTGGCCTTACGTGTGTGCGTGTGTGTGTGTGTGTGTGTGCGTGTGTGTGTGTGTGTGTGTGCGTGTGTGTGTGTGTGTGTGTGTGTGTGTGTGTGTGTGTGCGTGTGTGTGCGTGTGTGTGTGTGTGCGTGTGTGTGTGTGTGCGTGCGTGTGTGTGTGTGTGTGTGTGTGTGTGTGTGCGTGTGTGTGTGTGTGTGCGTGTGTGTGTGTGTGCGTGTGTGTGTGTGTGTGTGTGTGTGCGTGTGTGTGTGTGTGTGTGTGTGTGTGTGTGTGTGTGTGTGTGTGCGTGTGTGTGTGTGTGTGTGCGTGTGTGTGTGCGTGCTACTTAATTCCTGCTCTTTTCAGGTTGTTGCTTGGTTACTCTGCCACAAGGTCACGTCAGCACCCTTTTATTGGCACAAGAACACACACACAGCTACACACACACACACACACACACACACACACTGACTGCCCGTGGGTGGATCAGGTCTTTTTATTCTGTTCTCCCACTTAGCAGCTTTTGTTTGCTGCGTATCTTTCCACGTTTGCTGAGCCAATACGAATAAAGATTTGGACGCTGAATTGTCCATTTCTTGTCCTGGACAGTGACCCTTGAACGCAGCACCATCTGGTAGCGACTTGCTGTAAAGGCCTTGGACATGTTTTGTAGATTTCCTTCTTGGAGAAGTCTTCAAACACCTTCTGTAAGAATGTCTCGTGTTTTTGCTAGAACTCCAGGAACCCAAGTCCAGTCGCACGTCGGTTCTCGTGCGTACGGAGTCGGTTCTCCGAGTCCGTCTACAACCCTAGACGTTCGTAGGGGCGGCTGTGGCTCAGTTGGTAAAGTGGGTCGTCCAGTGATCAGAAGGTCGGTGGTTCGGATCCCAGCTCTGGCTGTCTGCACGTCAAAGTGTCCTTGGGCAAGGCACTGAACCCCAAATGTCTCCCAGTGGGTCTGGCCGCACCCTGCATGGCAGCAGTCGCCCACTGGAGTATGAGTGTGTTTGTGAATGGGTGAATGCGAGGCCTCATGTAAAGTGCCTTGAGCGCCGCGAAGCGGTGGAAAGGTGCTACATAAGTGCGGCCCGTTTGCCATTAAACCCAAACATTTTGTTACCCTCGCCGAAGAGGAGGCAAGGGTAATGCAATTGGGTCCGTTTGTCCGTTTGTCTGTCTGTTTGTAACCCAACTAGTAACCCAATCGACTTGAAAATTTCACACAAGCAAGGTTCTGTCCGTGGCTCGGTCCTCCCCGAGAATGGCGTTGATCCGGATCTGGATCCAGATTCTAGAATTATTTTTACATCTGGAATTGTGCCTGTGCTGTAACATGGGAGTGTCACTTTAAGAGGGAGGGACACGAATGGCATGATGGGAAAAAGAGTCCAGAAGGTGTGTTGTAGTACGCAGGAGACAAAAATATTACTTGCCGTTACTGAACCGAGGACTGTAATTAAAAGTTGCCACATTTGCCAACCGCTTATTCCGTCATCGGGTCGCGGGCCAGGCTGGAGCCTATCCCAGCAGTCAATGGGCGAGAGGCGGGCTACACCCTGGACAAGCCGCCAGTTCATTGCAGGTCAACACAGAGACAGACAATCAGCCACACACAGGCTAGCTGTCAGGTTTGTGACACTGTAAAAGAGAGAAAATCAGAACCAAGCCCCAAAGATTCAACCCAATAACATTTACTTGCGGTAAGAAACGAGACTCGTATTCTTTCTGTCAGCAAGGGAGAATGGAGCTGCTAGCCTCGTCCTCGATTCTCAGAGAAACAGCTCCCCTCCAGCTGGTTTTATGAGCAGATAATAATGTGTACGTGCGTAAATCACCCAGACATGAAGACTCCAACCTTGAGCAGATAGCTCTTCCTCACAACACAAAGTGTTCACTTCTTCAGTCTAGTCAGCATATAACAGATATACGATTGTCAAATACTTTATGAATATCTTGAGTATTGATTATGAAGGAAATGATTATAAATGACCTTAACCATGACATAACTACTGCTACTGATTGGTGAATTAATGATAAACACATTTGCAGATTTATCTAACACTAGGCTGCATGTTGTTGGTGGTGGGAGGAAGCCGGAGAACCCGGAGAAACCACGCAGACACGGGGAGAACATGCAAACTCCTCACAGAATGGCCACAAGCCGGAGACGAACCTGCGACCATCTCGCTGTGAGGCAACAGTGCTTACCACTGCGCCACCGAGCCGCCACTTGTGTATTTTTATGGAGTAATTCAAGAGGCCGTTCTGTGCTCTTCCAGAATGGACATATGGCCAGTCCGCCCCCGACTCAGCCAAGAAAGGCGTGAATGCTTAAGTGGCGTATTGGTCCCATGGGAACACCGGAGGACAGCCCTAGTGGAGACAAGGAGCCGGTGTCTCTGCCACTTGAAGCTTATGCAGATTAGCATACGACTGGCACAGATGACTCCGAACAACAGATTGTACAACCTGTTTAGCAACAGTCATGGGTAAAAAAAAAAGCAGGTAAAAAATATATAAATAAAAAGCAACAGTCATGGGTAAAAAAAAAGCAGGTAAAAAATATATAAATAAAAAGCAACAGTCATGGGTAAAAAAAAAGCAGGTAAAAAATATATAAATAAAAAGCAACAGTCATGGGTGTGTATGTGATGCTTTTACTGAATATTGAAATAGCTTTTGCCGTTTTGGCTGTTATTTCAGCGACCTCCCGGTGGAGCTCACTCCTCTCTGCGCTGACAGCAGCCTGACGAGGGCATCTAAAAATGCCTCCTGGACGCCTCCCTGGGGGGGTGCAGGGCACGTCCCACCGGGAGGAGACCACAGGGAAGACCCAGGACACGCTGGAGAGACTATGTCTCTCGGCTGGCCTGGGAAGAGCTAGCAGAAGTGGCCGGGGAGGGGGACGTCTAGGTTTCCCTGCTTGGGCTGCTGCCCCCGCGACCCCCCCAGTTAAGCGGAAGAAGATGAATGGATGCTCAAAGCATTTTTAATTCACGTCATCACACCGTGTGTGTGAACTGAGTCTCCCCCTTTTGCTTCTGTTTCTGGCAGAGCTCTTTGAGAAGCTGTCCTAGCATCTGTGTGAGACAGAAATGAGGGACGCTGTCCTGCAGCATCTGTTTGAGACAGAAATGAGGGACGCTGTCCTGCAGCATCTGTTTGAGACAAATGAGGGACGCTGTCCTGCAGCATCTGTTTGAGACAGAAATGAGGGACGCTGTCCTGCAGCATCTGAATAGAGACAGAAATGAGGGACGCTGTCCTGCAGCATCTGTTTGAGACAGAAATGAGGGACGCTGTCCTGCAGCATCTGAATAGAGACAGAAATGAGGGACGCTGTCCTGCAGCATCTGTTTGAGACAGAAATGAGGGACGCTGTCCTGCAGCATCTGTTTGAGACAGAAATGAGGGACGCTGTCCTGCAGCATCTGTTTGAGACAGAAATGAGGGACGCTGTCCTGCAGCATCTGTTTGAGACAGAAATGAGGGACGCTGTCCTGCAGCATCTGTTTGAGACAGAAATGAGGGACGCTGTCCTGCAGCACCTGTTTGAGACAGAAATGAGGGACGCTGTCCTGCAGCATCTGCTTGAGACAGAAATGAGGGACGCTGTCCTGCAGCATCTGTTAGAGACAGAAATGAGGGACGCTGTCCTGCAGCATCTGTGTGAGACAGAAATGAGGGACGCTGTCCTGCAGCATCTGTGTGAGACAGAAATGAGGGACGCTGTCCTGCAGCATCTGTTTGAGACAGGAATGAGGGACGCTGTCCTGCAGCGTCTGTTTGAGACAGAAATGAGGGACGCTGTCCTGCAGCATCTGTTTGAGACAGAAATGAGGGACGCTGTCCTGCAGCACCTGTTTGAGACAGAAATGAGGGACGCTGTCCTGCAGCATCTGTTTGAGACAGAAATGAGGGACAATTGAAACAATCGTCTTCACATGCAATAATTATAATAAACGCTTTGTGTCTAATATTGTACTTTTGCACCTTTACTGCTTAATTTCATTGCATCACCGTGTGTAATGACAATAAAGTGCTATTCTATTCTATTCTATTCTATTCTATTCTATTCTATTCTATTCTATTCTATTTTATTCTCTTCTATTGTATGAAATGATCCATCAGCGTGACCGTGGCGTCCATAAGTGATGGGACACGCCAGCAGGGGCGGAGTACATGGACGATGTGTACAATCCTCAGACAGAAGGATGCCTGTCAAGAACACAAGCCTTCCAGAGGCAGAACTACTATGTCTCAGTTTATGTAAGAGTACCTGTAAGGAACGAGTACTGCATAGTATTATGTACCGTTAGCGGCTATCGTATGTCTCAAAGTTAATCTCGTAATAAAACCACATTTTATGTTACAGTGATACTGTATATAATTTATTACATAATGGTGTATCTATGTAACAATTAAACCGTTTTTTACATTGTTATTATTGATTAAATTATTTTCAGTTGTTGTCAGAAAAATTGATTTGACGTACGAGCTTGGTCCAGGAACGAGTTATCCTCGTATGTCAAGGTATTACTGTACATATATACATATATACATATACGCATTTGTGTCATTATCTTAATAATAGGAAGAACACACAGAGATTAGTGATATGATTTTTCTGCGTTTATTCTTTTTTAAATGTTCTTCATCTTTGACCGGAAACAGAAACACTGTGAACGTCCTTGCACATAAAACTTTTTGTTTGTTCCCCCATTGTTGAAGAGAGATGGTGCAACACTTCCCCCTTGTGGAGCATTGCGTGAATCACATGTGCTCGCCGCGTTCACGCTCACGGAGTTTCCTGCTGTGACAACGTGTGAGATAAATTCACATCACTTCTGTTTTGATAGATACAAACAGGATACTTGGCGTGGAGCCCTAATCATGTTACCTGATTAGTAATACATTCACTACTGACCATTAATCAGAATCAGAGTACTCTATTGATCCCAGAGGGAAAGAAGAAGCAAGAATAGTACAATAATAGAAATAATGGAAAGTATAGTTTTACTGCCACAGGAAGGAAAGGCCTTCTCTGGCGTTCAGCTACTCAGAGTCATTGTCCGAGTGCTCCTTTGTTGTGCCAGATGCTGATGGAGGGGGGGGGGGGGGGGGGGGGTGTAGTCCAGGATGCTTTGTAGTTTCTGAAGCATCCTTTTCTCCATCAGGGTCTCCCTCAGGCTGCTGCTCCATCAAACAGGATGGACTAGATGGACAAGACCAAGAGGCTTCTTCAGTTCTGAGAAACTGCTGGAGGGTCCAGGTACTTTTACTGCTGTCAGAGGGTCCAGATACTTTTACTCCTGTCGGAGGATCCAGATACTTTTACTGCTGCTGAAGGGTCCAGATACTTTTACTGCTGCTGGAGGGTCCAGATACTTTTACTGCTGTCAGAGGATCCAGATACTTTTACTCCTGTCAGAGGGTCCAGATACTTTTACTCCTGTCGGAGGGGCCAGATACTTTTACTGCTGCTGAAGGGTCCAGATACTTTTACTGCTGTCAGAGGATCCAGATACTTTTACTCCTGTCAGAGGGTCCAGATACTTTTACTCCTGTCAGAGGGGCCAGATACTTTTACTGCTGCTGAAGGGTCCAGATACTTTTACTGCTGTCAGAGGATCCAGATACTTTTACTCCTGTTACAGGGTCCAGATACTTTTACTGCTGTCAGAGGGTCCAGATACTTTTACTGCTGTCAGATGATCCAGATACTTTTACTCCTGTCAGAGGGTCCAGATACTTTTACTCCTGTCAGAGGGTCCAGATACTTTTACTGCTGTCAGAGGGTCCAGATACTTTTACTGCTGTCGGAAAGTCCAGATACTTTTACTGCTGTCAGAGGATCCAGATACTTTTACTGCTGTCGGAAAGTCCAGATACTTTCGCTGCTGTCAGAGGATCCAGATACTTTTACTGCTGTCAGAGGATCCAGATACTTTTACTGCTGCTGGAAGGTCCAGATACTTTTACTGCTGTCAGAGGATCCACATACTTTTACTGCTGCTGGAGGGTCCAGATACTTTTACTGCTGTCAGAGGATCCAGATACTTTTACTGCTGCTGGAGGGTCCAGATACTTTTACTGCTGTCAGAGGATCCAGATACGTTTACTGCTGCTGGAGGGTCCAGATACTTTTACTGCTGTCAGAGGATCCAGATACTTTTACTGCTGCTGGAGGGTCCAGATACTTTTACTGCTGTCAGAGGATCCAGATACTGCTCCTCCAGCAAGTTACGGTTGATCAACGGCCAACCAGTGCATCGAGTCACGGTGGTCCTATTTCAGGAAAGGAAGGTGCACAGGTCCTTGTTCTGTGAAAGAGATCCACTAGATCCATTAGATCCATTAGATCCACTAGATCCATTCGATCCATTCATGTAAGATAGCATTATTGCAACAGTGTTTTAATTCAAACCTTCACAGTCCATAATGTAGTCTCAGAGCCAGTTTGCTTTCATCCTGTTGCTTCCTGCTAGACTGGGCTGCTGCAAAGGGCATCGAGAGGGGGAGGGGCTGGCTTGTCCTTTGATGACTGACGGACACTCATTGGTGAATAATTCAAAGGAACAAAACTCTGGTTACAACATACACGATTATTTATATCAGCATTATATTTAGCAACATCCAGCGTCTGCATCACCCCCAAAACACACTGGCAGTACCCAGGATGCAGTACTACACCGTGATGCAGTACCACACCGTGATGCAGTACTACACCGTGATGCAGTACCACACCGTGATGCAGTACCCAGGATGCAGTACCACACCGTGATGCAGTACCACACCATTGATGCAGTACCACACCGTGATGCAGTACTACACCGTGATGCAGTACCACACCGTGATGGAGTACCACACCGTGATGCAGTACCACACCGTGATGCAGTACTACACCGTGATGCAGTGCCACACCGTGATGCAGTACTACACTGTGATGCAGTACCACACCGTGATGCAGTACCACACCGTGATGCAGTACTACACCGTGATGCAGTACCACACCGTGATGCAGTACTACACCGTGATGCAGTGCCACACCGTGATGCAGTACTACACCGTGATGCAGTACCACACCGTGATGCAGTACCCAGGATGCAGTACCACACCGTGATGCAGTACCCAGGATGCAGTACTACACCGTGATGCAGTACCACACCGTGATGCAGTACTACACCGTGATGCAGTGCCACACCGTGATGCAGTACTACACCGTGATGCAGTACCACACTGTGATGCAGTACACAGGATGCAGTACTACACCGTGATGCAGTACCACACCGTGATGCAGTACAACACCATGATGCAGTACTTGTACTAAATTAATTTTTCGCCGGTTCTGAGCTTGGTTCAAAGTTTGGTGAGTTTTCGAGCATGTTCAGGGGGTCAAATTGCCGTTTAAACAGCAGAACAAAGAAAAAGAAAAAGAATTAAAGCCGCAAGCGGCGTTGTAGGCCCTCGCCGGCCGACAGGCCGTTGAGCTGACCCGCCGACGCACGCCGCTTTTGTCCTGAGTGCTTCGCAAGTGTTTAGATTTGAGCTGCATGAGTAGCTCACAGTTTAGTCAAATCGTTATTTGGATTATATGGCCATCTGCCATCAGGAGTTTCAATCCAATATGGCCGCCTTCCTGTGTGTCTGGGGGCGTGGCCACAATACATTTTGTTTTTGCCCTGACATGACGCATGACTGTACCGAATTTCGTGGCTGTCCGACAAAGTTGGCGTCGGACCCCTCCCCATAGGAGGGGTTGCCATCGCCATGGCAACAGCGTAAAAACAACATGGTTACGATTGTGTTTTTTGATCGGGACCACATGAGGGACTTTTCTGGTAAGTTTCAATCATTTCTGGCAAAGTATTTTTTTAATTCCCATTCAATTTTTGTTATCGTTTTCTAGGGGGCGCTGTAAGGCTGATTGTCAAAGTTTCCCTTTTAAAGTGTCCAGGTAGGAAGGGTCAATAAGTGTTTAAAATTTGGTTTGGATTGGAGTGTGTGTGTGTGCAAACGCTGACTCTGCAGTTTTTAAAATTATATCCAATATGGCCGCCTTCCTGTGTGTTTGGGGGCGTGGCCATAATTTTTTTTTTTTTTTGCCCTGACTTGACGCATGTGTGTACCGAATTTCGTGGCTATCCGACAAAGTTGGCGTCGGACCCCCCATAGGCACAATGCATTGTGATTTTTGTAGGTGGCGCTAGCGCGCCACTTTTTCATTCCCAATTTTAAAACACATAAAATAATTAATTTTTCGCCGGTTCTGAGCTTGGTTCAAAGTTTGGTGAGTTTTCGAGCATGTTCAGGGGGTCAAATTGCCGTTTAAACAGCAGAACAAAGAAGAATAAAGAAGAATTAAAGCCGCAAGCGGCGTTGTAGGCCCTCGCCGGCCGACAGGCCGTTGAGCTGACCCGCCGACGCGCGCCGCTTTTGTCCTGAGTGCTTCGCAAGTGTTTAGATTTGAGCTGCATGAGTAGCTCACAGTTTAGTCAAATCGTTATTTGGATTATATGGCCATCTGCCGTCAGGAGTTTCAATCCAATATGGCCGCCTTCCTGTGTGTCTGGGGGCGTGGCCACAATACATTTTTTTTTTGCCCTGACATGACGCATGTCTGTACCGAATTTCGTGGCTGTCCGACAAAGTTGGCGTCGGACCCCTCCCCATAGGAGGGGTTGCCATCGCCATGGCAACAGCGTAAAAACAACATGGTTACGATTGTGTTTTTTGATCGGGACCACATGAGGGACTTTTCTGGTAAGTTTCAATCATTTCTGGCAAAGTATTTTTTTAATTCCCATTCAATTTTTGTTATCGTTCTCTAGGGGGCGCTGTAAGGCTGATTGTCAAAGTTTCCCTTTTAAAGTGTCCAGGTAGGAAGGGTCAATAAGTGTTTAAAATTTGGGACTCAGCAGTTTTTAAAATTATATCCAATATGGCCGCCTTCCTGTGTGTTTGGGGGCGTGGCCATAATTTTTTTTTTTTTTTGCCCTGACTTGACGCATGTGTGTACCGAATTTCGTGGCTGTCCGACAAAGTTGGCGTCGGACCCCCCATAGGCACAATGCATTGTGATTTTTGTAGGTGGCGCTGGCGCGCCACTTTTTCATGCCCAATTTCAAAACACATAAAATAATTAATTTTTCGCCGGTTCTGAGCTTGGTTCAAAGTTTGGTGAGTTTTCGAGCATGTTCAGGGGGTCAAATTGCCGTTTAAACAGCAGAACAAAGAAAAAGAAAAAGAATTAAAGCCGCAAGCGGCGTTGTAGGCCCTCGCCGGCCGACAGGCCGTTGAGCTGACCCGCCGACGCACGCCGCTTTTGTCCTGAGTGCTTCGCAAGTGTTTAGATTTGAGCTGCATTGGTAGCCCACAGTTTAGTCAAATCGTTATTTGGATTATATGGCCATCTGCCATCAGGAGTTTCAATCCAATATGGCCGCCTTCCTGTGTGTCTGGGGGCGTGGCCACAATACATTTTTTTTTTGCCCTGACATGACGCATGTCTGTACCGAATTTCGTGGCTGTCCGACAAAGTCGGACCCCTCCCCATAGGAGGGGTTGCCATCGCCACGGCAACAGCGTAAAAACAACAACATGGTTACATTTGTGTTTTTTGATCGGGACCACATGAGGGACTTTTCTGGTAAGTTTCAATCATTTCTGGCAAAGTATTTTTTAAATTCCCATTCAATTTTTGTTATCGTTCTCTAGGGGGCGCTGTAAGGCTGATTGTCAAAGTTTCCCTTTTAAAGTGTCCAGGTAGGAAGGGTCAATAAGTGTTTAAAATTTGGTTTGGATTGGAGTGTGTGTGTGTGCAAACGCTGACTCAGCAGTTTTTAAAATTATATCCAATATGGCCGCCTTCCTGTGTGTTTGGGGGCGTGGCCATAATTTTTTTTTTTTTTTGCCCTGACTTGACGCATGTGTGTACCGAATTTCGTGGCTGTCCGACAAAGTTGGCGTCGGACCCCCCATAGGCACAATGCATTGTGATTTTTGTAGGTGGCGCTAGCGCGCCACTTTTTCATTCCCAATTTTGAAACACATAAAATAATTAATTTTTCGCCGGTTCTGAGCTTGGTTCAAAGTTTGGTGAGTTTTCGAGCATGTTCAGGGGGTCAAATTGCCGTTTAAACAGCAGAACAAAGAAGAAAAATAAAGAATAAAGAAGAATAAAGAATTTTTGCAAAAACAATATAACTTTTTTTCTGAGTGTGCGATTTCTACACAAAATACATTTTCGGAATGGTCTCGACGAGGGCTACGCGTCTGTGGGGGCACACAAACACGAGTTGACGAGCTTCGCTCGTCAACTCGTGTTTGTGTGTGTGTGTGTGTGTGTGTGTGTCTGTGTTGTTTAGTGTCGGGGTGTGTGTGTGTGTGCTGTTGAGTGTCGTGGGTGTGGGCGTGGGTGTGTTGGTCGCCCGATGGTTGACTCGCTGCGCTCGTCAACCATCGGAAGACAGTTACAAACACAGTTGACTCGCTGCGCTCGTCAACTGTGTTTGTCGATGTCTGTGTGTGTGCGTGTGTGTTGTTGAGTGTCGGTGTGTGTGTGTGTGTGCTGTTGAGTGTCGGTGTGTGTGTGCGTGAGTGTGTTGGATGCCGAGGGTTGACGAGCTGCGCTCGTCAACTTTGTCGAGGGTTGACGAGCTGCGCTCGTCAACTTTGTCGAGAGTTGACGAGCTGCGCTCGTCAACTTGTCGTCTTCTGCGTTGCAAAAGCAATAGCCCCTTACGCCTAGAATAGGCGCTCGGGCCTAATTAAAGCCGCAAGCGGCGTTGTAGGCCCTCGCCGGCCGACAGGCCGTTGAGCTGACCCGCCGACGCACGCCGCTTTTGTCCTGAGTGCTTCGCAAGTGTTTAGATTTTAGCTGCATTAGTAGCTCACAGTTTAGTCAAATCGTTATTTGGATTATATGGCCATCTGCCGTCAGGAGTTTCAATCCAATATGGCCGCCTTCCTGTGTGTCTGGGGGCGTGGCCACAATACATTTTTTTTTTGCCCTGACATGACGCATGTCTGTACCGAATTTCGTGGCTGTCCGACAAAGTTGGCGTCGGACCCCTCCCCATAGGAGGGGTTGCCATCGCCATGGCAACAGCGTAAAAACAACATGGTTACGATTGTGTTTTTTGATCGGGACCACATGAGGGACTTTTCTGGTAAGTTTCAATCATTTCTGGCAAAGTATTTTTTTAATTCCCATTCAATTTTTGTTATCGTTCTCTAGGAGGCGCTGTAAGGCTGATTGTCAAAGTTTCCCTTTTAAAGTGTCCAGATAGGAAGGGTCAATAAGTGTTTAAAATTTGGTTTGGATTGGAGTGTGTGTGCAAAATTTAAAATTCAATCCAATATGGCCGCCTTCCTGTGTGTTTGGGGGCGTGGCCATAATTTTTTTTTTTTTTTGCCCCGACTTGACGCATGTGTGTACCGAATTTCGTGGCTGTCCGACAAAGTTGGCGTCGGACCCCCCATAGGCACAATGCATTGTGATTTTTGTAGGTGGCGCTAGCGCGCCACTTTTTCATGCCCAATTTTAAAACACATAAAATAATTAATTTTTCGCCGGTTCTGAGCTTGGTTCAAAGTTTGGTGAGTTTTCGAGCATGTTCAGGGGGTCAAATTGCCGTTTAAACAGCAGAACAAAGAAGAAAAATAAAGAATAAAGAAGAATTAAAGCCGCAAGCGGCGTTGTAGGCCCTCGCCGGCCGACAGGCCGTTGAGCTGACCCGCCGACGCACGCCGCTTTTGTCCTGAGTGCTTCGCAAGTGTTTAGATTTGAGCTGCATGAGTTGCTCACAGTTTAGTCAAATCGCTATTTGGATTATATGGCAACTGCCATCAGGAGTTTCAATCCAATATGGCCGCCTTCCTGTGTGTCTGGGGGCGTGGCTACAATCCTTTTTTTTTTTTGCCCTGACATGACGCACGTCTGTACCGAATTTCGTGGCTGTCCGACAAAGTTGGCGTCGGACCCCTCCCCATAGGAGGGGTTGCCATCGCCATGGCAACAGCGTAAAAACAACAACATGGTTACGATTGTGTTTTTTGATCGGGACCACATGAGGGACTTTTCTGGTCAGTTTCAATCATTTCTGGCAAAGTATTTTTTTAATTCCCATTCAATTTTTGTTATCGTTCTCTAGGGGGCGCTGTAAGGCTGATTGTCAAAGTTTCCCTTTTAAAGTGTCCAGGTAGGAAGGGTCAATAAGTGTTTAGAATTTGGTTTGGATTGGAGTGTGTGTGTGTGCAAACGCTGACTCAGCAGTTTTTAAGTTTCAATCCAATATGGCCGCCTTCCTGTGTGTTTGGGGGCGTGGCCATAATTATTATTTTTTTTTGCCCTGACTTGACGCATGTGTGTACCGAATTTCGTGGCTGTCCAACAAAGTTGGCGTCGGACCCCCCATAGGCACAATGCATTGTGATTTTTGTAGGTGGCGCTAGCGCGCCACTTTTTCATGCCCAATTTTAAAACACATAAAATAATTAATTTTTCGCCGGTTCTGACCTTGGTTCAAAGTTTGGTGAGTTTTCGAGCACGTTCAGGGGGTCAAATTGCCGTTTAAACAGCAGAACAAAGAAGAAAAAGAAAAATAAAGAAGAATTAAAGCCGCAAGCGGCGTTGTAGGCCCTCGCCGGCCGACAGGCCGTTGAGCTGACCCGCCGACGCACGCCGCTTTTGTCCTGAGTGCTTCGCAAGTGTTTAGATTTGAGCTGCATGAGTAGCTCACAGTTTAGTCAAATCGTTATTTGGATTATATGGCCATCTGCCATCAGGAGTTTCAATCCAATATGGCCGCCTTCCTGTGTGTCTGGGGGCGTGGCCACAATACATTTTTTTTTTGCCCTGACATGACGCATGTCTGTACCGAATTTCGTGGCTGTCCGACAAAGTTGGCGTCGGACCCTTCCCCATAGGAGGGGTTTCCATCGCCATGGCAACAGCGTAAAAACAACAACGTGGTTACGATTGTGTTTTTTGATCGGGACCACATGAGGGACTTTTCTGGTAAGTTTCAATCATTTCTGGCAAAGTGTTTTTTTAATTCCCATTCAATTTTTGTTATCGTTCTCTAGGGGGCGCTGTAAGGCTGATTGTCAAAGTTTCCCTTTTAAAGTGTCCAGGTAGGAAGGGTCAATAAGTGTTTAAAATTTGGTTTGGATTGGAGTGTGTGTGTGTGCAAACGCTGACTCTGCAGTTTTTAAAATTATATCCAATATGGCCGCCTTCCTGTGTGTCTGGGGGCGTGGCCATAATACTTTTTTTTTTTTGCCCCGACTTGACGCATGTGTGTACCGAATTTCGTGGCTGTCCGACAAAGTTGGCGTCGGACCCCCCATAGGCACAATGCATTGTGATTTTTGTAGGTGGCGCTAGCGCGCCACTTTTTCATGCCCAATTTTAAAACACATAAAATAATTAATTTTTCGCCGGTTCTGAGCTTGGTTCAAAGTTTGGTGAGTTTTCGAGCATGTTCAGGGGGTCAAATTGCCGTTTAAACAGCAGAACAAAGAAGAAGAAGTGCGTGAGTGTGTTGGATGCCGAGGGTTGACGAGCTGCGCTCGTCAACTTTGTCGAGAGTTGACGAGCTGCGCTCGTCAACTTGTCGTCTTCTGCGTTGCAAAAGCAATAGCCCCTTACGCCTAGAATAGGCGCTCGGGCCTAAAGAATAAAGAATTTTTGCAAAAACAATATAACTTTTTTTCTGAGTATGCGATTTCTACACAAAATACGTTTTTGGAATGGTCTCGACGAGGGCTACGCGCCTGTGGGGGCACACAAACACGAGTTGACGAGCTTCGCTCGTCAACTCGTGTTTGTGTGTGTGTGTGTGTCTGTGTGTCTGTGTTGTTTAGTGTCGGGGTGTGTGTGTGTGTGCTGTTGAGTGTCGTGGGTGTGGGCGTGGGTGTGTTGGTCGCCCGATGGTTGACTCGCTGCGCTCGTCAACTGTGTTTGTCGATGTCTGTGTGTGTGCATTTGTGTTGTTGAGTGTCGGTGTGTGTGTGTGTGTGCTGTTGAGTGTCGGTGTGTGTGTGCGTGAGTGTGTTGGATGCCGAGGGTTGACGAGCTGCGCTCGTCAACTTTGTCGAGAGTTGACGAGCTGCGCTCGTCAACTTGTCGTCTTCTGCGTTGCAAAAGCAATAGCCCCTTACGCCTAGTATAGGCGCTCGGGCCTAATTAATTATATTCATTCTTCACACACACTGGTTTATCTCAAATGTTCATTTGTTCATGTCTACAGTGACCGTGCTCACGCAGAACATGAACAGTTACACAGAGCTAGTGGAGCGACATCTGACCTCAGGGATCGTGTTCAGAATGACCTTGGGCAACAAGGAAGAGGTGACTGAGCAGCTTCTACCTGATTGGCTCCTTGAGAACAACTTTGTGTTTTCACCTACTTTATAGTCTCTGAACTGATTTGTGCTTTCGTCACCAGCTTGGTGGCTCCGCTGTGAACCCGCCTCCATCCTCCTCTGGGGCTCCGCCCACCTCTGGAGTACTCCTTGTCCTCTGCTCAGCGACCCTCCAGTCGTCCTTGACCTCCGCTGCCCTCCTCTCGGCCCTCTCCTCAGCCTTCCTGGCCCTTTCTACTTCTATCTGTAGACAGAAATACTGAACATGACCTCAACTCTAAACTTCACTCTACTAAAACAGCAACTGCTAGTTTAATCCCTGTACTTGTACACTAGGTTATCACAGTAGTCAGGATAAAACCTCAGGGTTAGAGAACCGTCAGCCGTCTTCTCGGTGTTAGCTGCTCCTCTGGACGTCGGTCCGTCCCATTGGGAGATAAACACGTAGCACACACTCCCCTCAGCAGTACTTTTTTTGGTAAATTCTGTCCACCTTTTGTAACCAAAATGAAAATGAGTTTAAAACAAATAAAACTAAAATGTGATTGTTCAGCCTTGCTGTACTTAGCTACGAACAAAAACACGGTCCGCATCTATTTGCTCTGAAGAGTGAAACGTGTCCGCAGACATCGGATAATCAACAAGCGTCTTGCGTGTCATTGGTCAGCCACCCTGCTTCTCCGATCAATGACTCCCGTTCTTCGTTTCACAAGGATCACCTCTTCTTGTTCCCGTGCCGTTCGGCAATCTGCTCCTGCAGTTCTCGTCTGTAGCGCTCCTTCCTCCTCTGTCGGGAACCTTCTGTGTCCGATGCTCCTGCGAAGGTGAGACGCAAACAGCGACTATGTCCTTGTCCTTTCTGTCCAACGTACCGACCAAAAGCTCTTACCTTGACAGGCTTGCCCTTATTGAGGGGAAACGATGGTCCAGACTCTGCAGATAGCTTCTTCTGTGACGTAAAACATTACAGAGAGAACTAGAACATGGTGGATTCACATACCCAACAAATACGATGCGTTTGTTTCAATTCTGAACACCAGATTCATAAAACATCTGCTCTGGGGGCAAAAACACTTCATGTGTATCCGGCTCAAGTGATTTCCAGAATACTTGAAGCCAGATCTGCCTTCAAACTCAAACTAATATAAAGCTCATCATCACCTGAGCCAGGTAGCTCCGTTAGCCCACGCGGCGCTCCTGCTGCAGCCTCTGTTTCGTGCTCTCGTACTCGAGGCCGAGGGGGAGACTCATGCAGGAGGCGTCTTCTGACAATCACACACAACAGGAGATTTAAACGTTGCTCGAATGGCAGGCCTTTAATGCAATCACAAAGAATATAGTCACATGACCCCCCTCCATAAAAAGACTTCTTTATCTTTAATATTTTTATGTGAATTTGGCATTACACACAACAAGCCACGTGGAACCAAATCTCAACATCCCCCTTCTTTGTGAGTAAAACACGTTTTAGTCTTTGCTTTGTTTGATGTGTGAAAAACGGGACAAAAACCTTTTATTTGATTATGTACCTTTCTCTAGTGCCGGTGGCTTGGGAGGGACGGAGGGACGTTCTCCTTCAGCGTGGCCCCGTAGGCTCTGTGGCGGTTTGCCTGTCAGTCAAAGAGACGGTCATTAGAAGATCTATTTAATTGACCCGTATATAATCTTAATTTACAAATGCAAATGAAGATTATTAAACAATGCGTTTTACCAGTTGATGATATCAGTCCCACAGTTACCTTGTTTCTTTATTTTTCCATCGTTAAATGGCAGCGTATCCACAATCTAACGGCCCCCGTGCTACACACCTTCACTTCCATGTAGGGAGGGTCTTGTTCTAAACTTGCTTCCTCCTCAGCCACCTTTGCCCTTCTCTCCTTAAGAAACCCTGATGCAGTGCTTATTTATTTATCTTCATTTGGTGTTAACCGGGTCCGTTCGTCCATTCAACCACTAACTTATTAGCTCATAACCACAGTCCCCATATCAAACATTATATTATTTGGCCCTAAAACACAATATACCTATTTTCTTCACTCGAAAATAGGATTATATTCACTCATGCTGAAAATTGGTAAATAATTATACAATCTGACCATAACAGGGTAATATATGAAGACACTTTACTGAGAAAACTGCTTTGTGGGTTTTAGAACTATTATGGAAATAAATCAATAAATCAAGCAATAAAACATTATTTAGAACATGGAACATGGAACAGTGTTTTTTCTCACCCTGTATTGGTGACTGACTGCGTGTGTGTGTGTGTGTGTGTATGTGTGTGTGTGTGTGTGTGTGTGTGTGTGTGGAGTGTTCAGATACATGCATCACAGCATTCTACAGTGCGTGTGCTCAAGACAGATGTATTTTTCACACTTGTCACAATTGATGTTAGTTTTTCTGTCTTTGGTGGAGGGACAGGACTGGCACCGCTTTCGTACCCTACCGTCTTTGGCACGCCCTGGTGTGGAGGGCCTGCTGGTTTAGGGCGTGTTGGTGTGGGGGTGGCTGGTTTAGGGCGTGTTGGTGTGGGGGTGGCTGGTCTGGGGCGTGTTGGTGTGGGGGTGGCTGGTTTAGGGCGTGTTGGTCTGGGGGTGGCTGGTTTAGGGCGTGTTGGTCTGGGGGTGGCTGGTTTAGGGCGTGTTGGTGTGGGGGTGGCTGGTTTAGGGCGTGTTGATGTGGGGGTGGCTGGTTTAGGGCGTGTTGGTCTGGGGGTGGCTGGTTTAGGGCGTGTTGGTGTGGGGGTGGCTGGTCTGGGGCGTGTTGGTGTGGGGGTGGCTGGTCTGGGGCGTGTTGGTGTGGGGGTGGCTGGTTTAGGGCGTGTTGGTCTGGGGGTGGCTGGTTTAGGGCGTGTTGGTGTGGGGGTGGCTGGTTTAGGGCGTGTTGGTGTGGGGGTGGCTGGTCTGGGGCGTGTTGGTGTGGGGGTGGCTGGGTTAGGGCGTGTTGGTGTGGGGGTGGCTGGTTTAGGGCGTGTTGGTGTGGGGGTGGCTGGTCTGGGGCGTGTTGGTGTGGGGGTGGCTGGTTTAGGGCGTGTTGGTCTGGGGGTGGCTGGTCTGGGGCGTGTTGGTGTGGGGGTGGCTGGTCTGGGGCGTGTTGGTGTGGGGGTGGCTGGGTTAGGGCGTGTTGGTGTGGGGGTGGCTGGTTTAGGGCGTGTTGGTGTGGGGGTGGCTGGTCTGGGGCGTGTTGGTGTGGGGGTGGCTGGGTTAGGGCGTGTTGGTGTGGGGGTGGCTGGTTTAGGGCGTGTTGGTCTGGGGGTGGCTGGTCTGGGGCGTGTTGGTGTGGGGGTGGCTGGTCTGGGGCGTGTTGGTGTGGGGGTGGCTGGGTTAGGGCGTGTTGGTGTGGGGGTGGCTGGTTTAGGGCGTGTTGGTCTGGGGGTGGCTGGTCTGGGGCGTGTTGGTGTGGGGGTGGCTGGGTTAGGGCGTGTTGGTGTGGGGGTGGCTGGTTTAGGGCGTGTTGGTGTGGGGGTGGCTGGTTTAGGGCGTGTTGGTGTGGGGGTGGCTGGTCTGGGGCGTGTTGGTGTGGGGGTGGCTGGGTTAGGGCGTGTTGGTGTGGGGGTGGCTGGTTTAGGGCGTGTTGGTGTGGGGGTGGCTGGTCTGGGGCGTGTTGGTGTGGGGGTGGCTGGGTTAGGGCGTGTTGGTGTGGGGGTGGCTGGTTTAGGGCGTGTTGGTCTGGGGGTGGCTGGTCTGGGGCGTGTTGGTGTGGGGGTGGCTGGTCTGGGGCGTGTTGGTGTGGGGGTGGCTGGGTTAGGGCGTGTTGGTGTGGGGGTGGCTGGTCTGGGGCGTGTTGGTGTGGGGGTGGCTGGGTTAGGGCGTGTTGGTGTGGGGGTGGCTGGTTTAGGGCTTGTTGGTGTGGGGGTGGCTGGTCTGGGGCGTGTTGGTGTGGGGGTGGCTGGGTTAGGGCGTGTTGGTGTCGGGGTGGCTGGTTTAGGGCGTGTTGGTCTGGGGGTGGCTGGGTTAGGGCGTGTTGGTGTGGGGGTGGCTGGTTTAGGGCGTGTTGGTCTGGGGGTGGCTGGTTTAGGGCGTGTTGGTCTGGGGGTGGCTGGTTTAGGGCGTGTTGGTCTGGGGGTGGCTGGTTTAGGGCGTGTTGGTGTGGGGGTGGCTGGTTTAGGGCGTGTTGGTCTGGGGGTGGCTGGTTTAGGGCGTGTTGGTGTGGGGGTGGCTGGTTTAGGGCGTGTTGGTCTGGGGGTGGCTGGTTTAGGGCGTGTTGATGTGGGGGTGGCTGGTTTAGGGCGTGTTGGTCTGGGGGTGGCTGGGTTAGGGCGTGTTGGTGTGGGGGTGGCTGGTTTAGGGCGTGTTGGTCTGGGGGTGGCTGGGTTAGGGCGTGTTGGTGTGGGGGTGGCTGGTTTAGGGCGTGTTGGTCTGGGGGTGGCTGGTTTAGGGCGTGTTGGTCTGGGGGTGGCTGGTTTAGGGCGTGTTGGTCTGGGGGTGGCTGGTTTAGGGCGTGTTGGTGTGGGGGTGGCTGGTTTAGGGCGTGTTGGTCTGGGGGTGGCTGGTTTAGGGCGTGTTGGTGTGGGGGTGGCTGGTTTAGGGCGTGTTGGTCTGGGGGTGGCTGGTTTAGGGCGTGTTGATGTGGGGGTGGCTGGTTTAGGGCGTGTTGGTCTGGGGGTGGCTGGGTTAGGGCGTGTTGGTGTGGGGGTGGCTGGTTTAGGGCGTGTTGGTCTGGGGGTGGCTGGGTTAGGGCGTGTTGGTGTGGGGGTGGCTGGTTTAGGGCGTGTTGGTCTGGGGGTGGCTGGTTTAGGGCGTGTTGGTCTGGGGGTGGCTGGTCTGGGGCGTGTTGGTGTGGGGGTGGCTGGGTTAGGGCGTGTTGGTGTGGGGGTGGCTGGTTTAGGGTGTGTTGGTGTGGGGGTGGCTGGTCTGGGGCGTGTTGGTGTGGGGGTGGCTGGGTTAGGGCGTGTTGGTGTGGGGGTGGCTGGTTTAGGGCGTGTTGGTGTGGGGGTGGCTGGTCTGGGGCGTGTTGGTGTGGGGGTGGCTGGTTTAGGGCGTGTTGGTCTGGGGGTGGCTGGTCTGGGGCGTGTTGGTGTGGGGGTGGCTGGTCTGGGGCGTGTTGGTGTGGGGGTGGCTGGGTTAGGGCGTGTTGGTGTGGGGGTGGCTGGTTTAGGGCGTGTTGGTCTGGGGGTGGCTGGTCTGGGGCGTGTTGGTGTGGGGGTGGCTGGTCTGGGGCGTGTTGGTGTGGGGGTGGCTGGGTTAGGGCGTGTTGGTGTGGGGGTGGCTGGTCTGGGGCGTGTTGGTGTGGGGGTGGCTGGGTTAGGGCGTGTTGGTGTGGGGGTGGCTGGGTTAGGGCGTGTTGGTGTGGGGGTGGCTGGTTTAGGGCGTGTTGGTCTGGGGGTGGCTGGTTTAGGGCGTGTTGGTGTGGGGGTGGCTGGTCTGGGGCGTGTTGGTGTGGGGGTGGCTGGTTTAGGGCGTGTTGGTCTGGGGGTGGCTGGTCTGGGGCGTGTTGGTGTGGGGGTGGCTGGTCTGGGGCGTGTTGGTGTGGGGGTGGCTGGGTTAGGGCGTGTTGGTGTGGGGGTGGCTGGTCTGGGGCGTGTTGGTGTGGGGGTGGCTGGGTTAGGGCGTGTTGGTGTGGGGGTGGCTGGGTTAGGGCGTGTTGGTGTGGGGGTGGCTGGTTTAGGGCGTGTTGGTGTGGGGGTGGCTGGTCTGGGGCGTGTTGGTGTGGGGGTGGCTGGGTTAGGGCGTGTTGGTGTCGGGGTGGCTGGTTTAGGGCGTGTTGGTCTGGGGGTGGCTGGGTTAGGGCGTGTTGGTGTGGGGGTGGCTGGTTTAGGGCGTGTTGGTCTGGGGGTGGCTGGTTTAGGGCGTGTTGGTCTGGGGGTGGCTGGGTTAGGGCGTGTTGGTCTGGGGGTGGCTGGTTTAGGGCGTGTTGGTGTGGGGGTGGCTGGTTTAGGGCGTGTTGGTCTGGGGGTGGCTGGTTTAGGGCGTGTTGGTGTGGGGGTGGCTGGTTTAGGGCGTGTTGGTCTGGGGGTGGCTGGTTTAGGGCGTGTTGATGTGGGGGTGGCTGGTTTAGGGCGTGTTGGTCTGGGGGTGGCTGGGTTAGGGCGTGTTGGTGTGGGGGTGGCTGGTTTAGGGCGTGTTGGTCTGGGGGTGGCTGGTCTGGGGCGTGTTGGTGTGGGGGTGGCTGGGTTAGGGCGTGTTGGTGTGGGGGTGGCTGGTTTAGGGTGTGTTGGTGTGGGGGTGGCTGGTCTGGGGCGTGTTGGTGTGGGGGTGGCTGGGTTAGGGCGTGTTGGTGTGGGGGTGGCTGGTTTAGGGCGTGTTGGTGTGGGGGTGGCTGGTCTGGGGCGTGTTGGTGTGGGGGTGGCTGGTTTAGGGCGTGTTGGTCTGGGGGTGGCTGGTCTGGGGCGTGTTGGTGTGGGGGTGGCTGGTCTGGGGCGTGTTGGTGTGGGGGTGGCTGGGTTAGGGCGTGTTGGTGTGGGGGTGGCTGGTTTAGGGCGTGTTGGTCTGGGGGTGGCTGGTCTGGGGCGTGTTGGTGTGGGGGTGGCTGGTCTGGGGCGTGTTGGTGTGGGGGTGGCTGGGTTAGGGCGTGTTGGTCTGGGGGTGGCTGGTTTAGGGCGTATTGGTCTGGGGGTGGCTGGTTTAGGGCGTGTTGGTCTGGGGGTGGCTGGTTTAGGGCGTGTTGGTCTGGGGGTGGCTGGTTTAGGGCGTGTTGGGTCTGGATGTGTGTATGTTGTCTTGATGCTGTGTTGTATTGTGTATCATGTGGAAAATAATATTAGTATTAAATGCTATGTTGCTGTTAAAAAACTGAAATAAAATTTAAGTGAAAAAAAAAGAAAGTTCTCCAGCTCGTCATCCGTCCCCAAACTGGCCTGGTTGTTCCAGTTCATCACTACTGCAGACAGCGTTTATAAACGGAGCGTGAAATGATGGAAGAACTACGGTGGCCCTGAAGTGCAAAACACAACAAATCATAGCGCACACCATAAAATAGGGATCACACAAACAAGAAGAGACACACACCAAAAAATGATATTACGCTAACAAGAAAAAACACACACACACAAAAAGAAATAACTCAAACAAGGAAAGGTCCTACCGGGAAAGGTAGGTACCGGGCGTGACCGGGCTCTGGATGCTGATTGGATTGTCTTTCTGAGGAAAGTTTATATGTAATTACGGCTGACACCGAAGAGATGATCAGGAATTATTTTGATGCGGGACACGCTTATGAAGCAATAGTTGACTCTAGTCTCTGACCCGGTTCTCTTACCTGGTACTAAATTAAAAGAAACCTTTCACTCCAGTCAGAAAGATTGACAGTGCTTCTGTCCAATCAGCATCAAGACCCTGGTCACGGCAGGTATCTACAATTATCGGTAGGACCTTTTTTGTTTGCATAATCACTTTTTTTTGTTCACGTGATGTCTTTTTTTTGTTTGCATGATAACTTTTTTTGTTTCCGTGATTTATTTTCTTGTTTGCGCGATTCCTTTTTTACTGTGTTCGCTACGATTTGCTGTTGTGTTTTGCACTTCAGGGCCACCGTACTACACAGACTACTTAAAAAAGGTTTTCAGCTGTCTCGCCTCAAGAACCGACGTGCTAAAGATGACAATAATAATTCATTCAGGTCAAAAACACATGACAGAACGACGCCAGCCACATATCAGTGACGTAAGTTCGGTATTAGATAGGAGCCGCTGCACGTCGTCGCGCCGCCGACAGCGGAGAAGATGTTACTGTCTCTTTAAGGTTTAGTTGTCAGGCAACCACGCTGCATCCCACTCCTGAGACCGCCTCAACTAGCTTAGCGGTTTAGCTTATCGCTACACCAATGCAAATATGTGAATATGTCAAATAAGGCGGAGAGTAGCGGGTTATATAGGCTAAATATATCGTAGTTTGTTAAAAAAAAAACAGCTTTAATCTTGCATCAGCTAGCTTGTTAGCTTAAACAAAAAGGATAACACAAAGTAAAACCTACTACATTCACAAAGAAACTGGGACAACTACGTATCGTTAAATACCAGCTCCTCGCCGCCTAGCGGTGGCTACAAGATAACTCTCACTACTACATAAAAACCTACCGTTGAGCGTCGTCTCAATGTTACCGGATAAGCTAATGTTTGCTAGCAATGTCTGGCGCGTCGCCTGGAAACAGTACAGGCCGTGTGGACAGCATGAGATGCTCCCAAGATAAATAGAACATGATGGGCGTGTGTTTCCAATTCACACATTCAGTTTGGAGAACAGCCGGCTAATCAATAGTGTTCTTAAATTTCATGCCTGATGATATTCCCACAGATTATATGATAATATCTGCAAGAACCAAGAAGTTCAGCGCATTCCATCCTTGTGAGTGATTAGCATTTCTTTTCATATTCTAGACTGAGCATCTCTTCAATTAAAACATTTACAGGATTTTGCAAAAACCATTTTATTGGGTAGAGAAACAAAACTATTATATTAACTCATTGAGTGCCCCAGTCTTTGCACATTTTCCCGATATTCCAAGCCCCACATAATATTCTCTACTATGAATATGCACACACCAAACCGACCAAATGAAAGATTAAAGTCTCTTCTCGGAACAAGAAAGTGTGTCCTATTATTGGCCTTTGAAGAGAGGCAGATTTCAATGTTGGCAGTGAATGTTTGGGTTAGAAAAAAACGTCTTTCGATGTGAACGGCACTCGAAGAGTTTAGAAAAGTCTTGGCTGAATACCCGACAAAACAAGAAGTTTGTAATGCTCAATGGTTGCATTTTTGTACGTAAAAAGCCTTTTGTGACGTTGACAGACATTGACCGTTTCTTGTTTATTCTATTTATATATTTAGGCCCGAGCGCCTATCCTAGGCGTAAGGGGCGATTGCTTTTGCAACGCAGAAGACGACCCACAAACACGAGTTGAAGAGCGCAGCCCATCGTTCGATACCTTCGTAATGACTTGCTCACTTAACGACTTGTAACTTGGCACACTTATAGATGACATATGTGGCTGGAAGTGACGTGACGGAAAAGTGGGTGTGACTTCCAGTGACGACGTTATGGACGTGTAAAGGTTTAATTCGGTCATATCTCAGGAACGAAAGGTCGTACAGAGGCGTGGGTTGGACCGGCGTGTTCAGCGTGGCCGAATTATGTAGGGTAGACCCACTTCTCAAGTCTCTACAACGTCCGGTTCACGCGATATTTCGATTTCAAATGTTTGGAACATTTCTGGTGTTATTCCAGAAACAGCCACAGGAGGGCGAACGCGGCCGCTTCAGTGAGCGTCTGAAGTTGACAAAAAGCATAAATATGCACACAAATGTCGTAACAACTTGTAACTTGGCACACTTATAGATGACATATGTGGCTGGAACTGACGTGACGGGAAAGTGGGTGTGACTTACGGTGACGACGTTATGGACGTGTAAAGGTTTAATTTTGTCATATCTCAGGAACGGAAGGTCGTTCAGAGGCGGGGTGTTTTTGTGGACGGACCAGTCTCGCCCAACAACAAAATAATCGTAAATAGTATCACGATTTCCCGTGATTTTTTCTTTTACAAGTCTTCTGTCGATGACAGCCGATCGTTTGGGAATCGTGAACCTTTAGTTCTGCAAACGTTGGATATTTACGACTTGTACGTGTTTTTAATTTGTTCTCTTTAGACAGTTTCAGACTAACAGAAATAATGATTGCTTATGTTTCGGCCTCGTGCTCAGACGCCACGCTATCCAAGCAGGCCCGCCCTCCCGCCGCCGCCGGTCCGTCAGAGAGCGAACAGCAGGAACCCGGAGAAAACGCTGAAGTTTCGGGAGTCGTCGTAGAGCCGGTAGCTGGCCGGCAGACTGAGACGGATCTCGTCGGCGTCCTCCAGCTGCAGAGCCACGCCGTTGGACATGGAGGCGTAGCCGCCGTGGTCGTTGAGGTCCAGGTTGGAGAGGATTGGCTGATCGTTTCTGTACAGGTAGATGCCCATGTAGCCTTTGAGGTAATCTGCAGCTGTGAAGCTGAAGAAGTAAAGTCCTCTGACAGGCGCTGTGAACACACCTGACAGACACAGAGCAGGTTAAAATAACCCGTGGTCAAACTCCATGCACGCACGAGGGACGTCAAGATGACGGTCGCTATGACAACAGAACCCATTCAACTTTCATCACCGCCTGATGAAGCTGAATCTCCAACGATCAGGATTCTGTTTTCTCAGTGAGGGGCGCGCCGGCGTTTCACCTGTAGTCTGGTTGTACGCTCGGCCAACGTTGGTGATGGGTTTGGAGAAGATCAGAGTCCGCTCCTCGTCAAACGGTCCGACGGACCCAGAATCAGTCAATCCGGCTGAGAACGCCACCTTCAGCTCACCTGGGGGGGAACGTTTCACCTTCAGAGTCCCAGCATGGCGGCAAATATTCACTCATTCCCACTAAACTTGAATGAAGCGACATTTCATGTGTTGTCATTCCGAAAATGTTCAGGATCTCAGAAAACGGTTCCGACAACATCTGGAAGCGCCTGAGATAAATGTCAAGGCGTCAGGTAAGTGGATCAAACCCTTCCGTCACCTGCGTTGTCTGTCCTCGGGTCTTCCAGCTGTTTCTCGCCGGCTCTCGGTCGGACCGCCGTCTCTTCAGAGAATAAAATTAAATAAAAAACGAGGGATTTATTTTATTCACAAAGTTCTACTGAATTCCAGAAACTGTTCAGCTTTTCCCATCTCTAAGATTACCTTCCAGGTGTGTCGCCAGCACGGCGTCGGTTCGGTTCAGTCCAGAATGCAGCACTGAAGCACGTCAACAGCGTGGGTCACACAGCGTGGGTCACACAGGTGGGTCACACAGCGTGGGTCACACAGGTGGGTCACACAGGTGGGTCACACGCGTGGGTCACACAGCGTGGGTCACACAGGTGGGTCACACAGGTGGGTCACACAGCGGGGTCACACAGGTGGGTCACACAGGTGGGTCACACAGGTGGGTCACACAGCGTGGGTCACACAGCGTGGGTCACACAGGTGGGTCACACGCGTGGGTCACACAGCGTGGGTCACACAGGTGGGTCACACAGGTGGGTCACACAGGTGGGTCACACAGCGGGGTCACACAGGTGGGTCACACAGGTGGGTCACACAGCGTGGGTCACACAGGTGGGTCACACGCGTGGGTCACACAGCGTGGGTCACACAGGTGGGTCACACAGGTGGGTCACACAGGTGGGTCACACAGGTGTGACGAGCAGCAAGCAGGCGCCGTGTCTCACCTGAGCCGCGGCTTTCAGCAGCTTCCAGCCTGGAGACAACTTCGGTCAGCAGAGACGACTGATCTGCAGACAGGAAGAGGTCAGGGGTCGCGTCCGGTTGACATCCGTTCTGATCCCCGGGCCAGGTACTTGGTACAGTGAGCAGAGTAATGAACCTTGTTTGTCCGTCTTCAGCTGGACGATCGCAGCGTCACCAGCCGCCAGTCGGACCTGCAGCTCTGAAAGATCAAATAAAAGCAGTCAGTCTGTCTGCAACAGAAAACATCCGGGAGATTAGGAACATCTGGGGAAGAAGGCAGATGTGTCGGCTGCTATTTATCAGGCAGCTGATTGATAAATAGCGAGTCATTAAACTTTTTGTTACCGGCGTTTTCTGTCTTCTGATCTTCCAGCTGCTTCTCATTGGCCCCAAGGCGGACCCCCATAACATTAAATGTGATTGTTTACTAATGATTAACGATCAGTCTGATCGTTAATCCAGAGCTGATCAATCAGATTTCATTGACATATTGACATAAATATTTATTAGAGCAGGACTAGACCTGCACTGTTATTGCTGACGCATCTCAGTCTGGACTCCATCAAGGAAAGTTGATCAGACTGAAGTGAAAACACAAACATCTACTATAAAATGAGGCGTTCCTCAGGGAGCCATGTTCGAAGCCCCACGAGATTCATGCTTCTTTCTTTTAAAACGCTTTCTCTGAATTTTATAGTTGATATTCACATGACTATAAATCCAGTTCATCTTTAGGTTCTATGTAAATTAAAATACAATAAAAACGATTTCCTTGGCGGAGGTAAGGAAGATCAAAGACAATCTTAGATTTGACCTGCGTTGTGATTCTCCAGCTGTTCCAGGCGTGTCTCAGTGGATCTCTGTCGGAACTCCAGACCTGTCAAAGAAAGCTATGAGTCTAGGTTGAACTTTTTGGTAATGTCCAAATCAATCAGATTCATGAATAAAGGCTAAATAGATAGAAATATGATGTTATATACCGTATTTTTTGGATTATACGTCGCTCCGGATTGTAGGTCTCACCAGCCAAAAAATGCATAATTAAGAAGAAAAAACCATATATAGGTCGCACTGGAGGATAAGTCGCATTTTTGGGGAAAATTTATTTGATAAAATCCAACACCAAACAACATATAGCACAAAGAACATGCTAACACGTTTACCAAAATATCAGGTTTTACTCCGAATCACGAAATCCAAGGAAATCTTCATCCTCGGTGTCACTTTTGAACAACTCCCCCAACTCGGCAGGTAGACAAGACGCCGCTTCCTCTTCTACGTCGCTTACATCAGACTCGTCGTCAGTTGCAGTTCCAATTATTCCAGCCTTTCTGAATCCCGACAGGATGGTTGCGGTTGTCACTGAAGCCCATGCTTTGTCGATCCATTCAATGACTTCCAGGAAAGTTGCATGGCGCATTCTCCCGGTTGCCGTGATGCTGTGCTCTCCATCCGTCATCCACTGCTCCCACAGGTTACGCAAAACTGACTTAAAGCTCCTATTCACGGAGATATCAAGTGGCTGGAGTATTTTGGTTAAGCCTCCAGGGATGATGGCAGGTATGGAGTTGAGAACTTTTAATTTATTTTTTAACTGTGGTGTGATGTGCGCTCTCATGCTATCCATCACAAGCAGAGCTTTGCGTGCTCTAAAGAAGCCATCCGGTCGCTTATTGTAGCACTTTGTAAGCCACAAGTTCATCATTTCTTGATCAATCCACCCTTTCTCGTTCACGGCGACTTCAACTGAGGAGGATTGGATTTTTGGCATGGTTTTTCGTTTGAAAATGACCATCGGTGGCAGTTTTGATCTGTCTCCACAACATGCCAGCACCACTGTGAAGTGTGATCTCTCATGACCAGTTGTAACGATATTCACACTTTTTTGCCCTTTCTCTGCAACACTTCGGCCCATGGGGATGTCAAAAGTGAGGGGGACCTCGTCCATGTTAATAATATGATCCGGTGTCACGTTGTGATCACTTACATGCTTTTCAATGAACGCGCGGAAACTGTCAACCTTGGCTTGGAAGTCCGCTGGCAGTTTTTGGGACAGTGTCGTCCTAGCTCTGATAGAGAGGCGTTTGCGTTGCATGAAGCGGTAACACCAAGAAGGTCCTCCCGCAAAGCCGTTTATATTCACCTCCCTGGCAACCACCTGGGCGCGGAGACGCAACTGCACCGTTGACAAACCTCTTCCAGAAGCACGTTGTTCAAGCACCCATGCGTGAACTCGTTCCTCCAACTGTGGCCACCTAGCTTGTCGCCCGCGATTAGCTTTCTTTGTTTTCTTCATTTCAGTAAGCGTAACCTCCGCTTTTCGCCAGTCCCTTACAAGTTTTTCGCTCACTCCAAACTTTCTTTCTGCTGCTCGATTGCCGTTTTCGGCTCCATATTTCACTATCTGAAGCTTGTAAGCCGCGGAATATGACTTTCTTTTCGGCGCCATTTTCAATCAGCCCTTCTAATTTGTGTTTTTAGATAACAGGTGTGACAGATAAATATGAACCTCCAGAAACCGCGACAGATTCTGACGGGTCACAGAGTTCCCTGTAACACCTGTTATAGAAATGTGTAGGCTACTGTCTCTGCGCTCACAGATTTTGTAAAAAAAAACATATATAAGTCGCACCCCCGACCAAACTATGACAAAAACCGCGACTTATAATCCGGAAAATACGGTAAATATAAATCTACCTGTAATGTTGCTGTGTCTGTCACTCAGGCTCGACTCCATGGCAGAAAGATGCAGGGATTGAACTGAAACCGCAAAATCAGCAGAAAATTAGACATTTTAAATACAAAAACTATAAATTTAGCATTTACATTATAACAATTAATTTAAAAGCAACACTTCCTGTTTGTTACCTGCGTTTTCAGTCTTCAAGTCTTCCAACTGTTTCTTACTGACACTCTGTCTCACCTCCAGAACTGAACAGGAAATGTTTCATGTTTGATGAGAAGGAAAATAATGGAACATTTAAAGATGTCACCTGCAGTGTGATCGTCCAGCTGCCTCATCTGTCTCTCAGTGGATCTCAGTTTGGCCTCCACAGCTGATCAGGAACCACATTTAATTATACTGCTATATTAATATATATAAATTGTGATAAAAATGTCACATAAATATAACTACCTGCAGTCTTGTTGAGGCTGTTTGTCAGTCTGGATTCCATCAAGGAAAGTTGATCAGACTGAGCTGAAGACAAAATCAGAAAAAAAGAAATTAAATAAAAATAGTTTATATATATCTATAATCATAATTATCTGAATGAGATCAAAATATATCAGATGAACTGCAGTCCTCATCTCAAATACATTTATATACAGTAGTCCCTCATTTTCCACGGGGGTTACGTTCCAAAAACAACCCACAACCTACTTTGCGTTAACTCATCCGAACGGAGCTGCGCTGTCATCCAGACCGCACTTTTGTGTTTGATAGTGTCGATTTTAAAGCCACAAATCCATTCTGTCTTGCACCCGCCATGTTCTTTCGCTCACTCTGCTACAACTAGCTTCCGGGAATAACAGAAGCGCGTATAGCTGACGTCACAGACATGCGCAGTAAAGAGTGTTTGTACCGAAATTTCGGAGTTAAGTGTTTTCATGCGCACTGGTTGACAGAACTGGTCAATATGAGACAAACACGTTTCCGGAGACACCTTTGTGTGATCCGACACCTTTGTGTAATCCGACACCTTTGTGTAATCCGACACCTTTGTGTAATCCGACACCTTTGTGTGACCGACCTGCAACGCTTCTCGTCAGATCATCCAGGTGGAGGTGAACTTGGCTGGAGTTCAGTCTGCTGCTGAGCTCTGATACCTGATCTGAAATCAATATCCCAATCAAATGACACCGAACATGCAACTGAATGAATGAATGAATGAATGAATGAATGAATGAATGAATGAATAAATGAACATGTATCACACTGATTTGACGTCTTTCAGCTGAAGCGTTCAGTTTTTCATCCATGGAGTTCAGTCGACTGTAGAAAACTGAAAAAAAGCAGTAATTGATTACTCTGCGGTGATCGAGTGATCACTCAAGCTCCTGATCGATCCGTTTGGTTTCTGTAAGCGTGAATGCAGTCTCTTCTCCACCAACATGTGTCAAGCATTAATACAAGCTGAGAACTGATATCATTCGAATGCACTGTTGGCAGCTTATAGATTGTTACCGATCAATCAGTTTGATCACCATGTGAGCTTGTGTTCAGCCCCTCCAGCTCGGATGCTTCAGACCGAGATGAACTGTTGGAGACAAGGACCTCTGAGGAACAACAGCAGATATAGATATGATTAACCAGCTATTACATGTTAATAAGCATTAGGCGCTGGATGTGGACATTAATCTGACCCGAGGTCTGCTTCATCAGCTCCTCCACCAGACTCTCAGTGTTACACAGTCGAGCTGCAAAAACTGAAATCACATCCACAACACAACTTTAGT